>NW_019943247.1:60886-64075 GCF_002910315.2 Salvelinus sp. IW2-2015 | reverse complement strand
CGGTACAGCCATTCCCCACAGCCATGCACACCTGCTAAGAGAGTACAGCCAATCCCCACAGCCCATCACCCTGACTAGGGTACAGAGTATATATATACAATATATGCGGTGGTGAAACCCCACAAGGCGTTGGGTTAGTTGAGTCAGACACACCAACCAACACGCTCACCTCTACCTCAACGCTGTAGGCTCAACAAGGTCCATCTGGGTTGTGCTAATGATAAAGCCTAACATACGAATGTCGGCGAGAGTTAGGGTTAGGCAGGGTCTGTTATATCACAGCTCCGATATCGTTAAGGCAGCCGAGACGTCTGCTGAGTGTCTGAACCCGTATCACCTGGCGCGTCCGGCTGGCTGACGGACTCAGCCAATCCGACGAGGGCTTTTGGTCATTGGAGGTGGGGCATCGGGCAATAACTCAGAGAGCCGGGTTGAGGAGGAGTCACCTTGCCAGGAGGAGACAATGTTCTGCCTAATGACCGATGAGAGGAAACATGTCTGGAGGGGTTTGTTATCGTGTCACGTCCCAAAGTCTGGTAGCAGGAGGAGGATCAGATTGCTTCTGACATACAGATGTAGGATCTTCATTTGATCACCCTGTTGCAGAACGTTCCTCCAATGCAGGACATTTTAAACTGATCATGTAATTGTGGTTTAAAAAAAAAAGGCTTCTGAAGTTTGTAATTTCCAATTAGAAATGTTCCCTTACATAAACTGTCTGTCTCTCTCCATGTCCCTCTCTTTTCCCCCAGATGGGTGTGGCTCAGATCGGGACCTCTTCCTGCGCCAGTCCCTAATCCCAGCCCTCCCCAGCCCTTCCCAGCCCTCCCAACCCTCCCCAACCCTCCCCAGCCCTCCCAACCCTCCCAACTCCATCCCACAGGAGAGAAAGGGGATCCGGAACAGTCCAGATTCCAGAACCTCGTTGACAAACTCATCTGCCACCACTCCGTAGATCAAACAACCACTTCTCATCACCATGGCTGCATCCCAAAATGGAACCCAATTACCTATGTAGTGCACTACTTTTCACCAGGCTTACTATTTTTGAAGTAGTTGCACTATATAGGATTAGGGTGACATTTGGGATGCATGGCACCACTCCACCAAGCAAACAGTAACCCTCCTCCCATGCCACCGCCTCCCCACGCCTGGCCAGTACTGCCACTTCTCTCCCCTGTATCTCTGTGGCTTCTCCCTTTCCCTGCCTGGCATCATTTAACATTACGATATTTTCCCCGTAGTGTTTACCCACGGATGATGAGGCACCTCATTGCTATGCGTGTGGCAGACGAATCATAAACCTATACCATATGCCATCTCAATTTGCTGATGGGCCCAAGCTGTTTTGGTGGATATAAAACCCTTGGATTACGGAGGCTTGATCCTCAGTGGATGGAGGGAGAGAGTGGGATGGAGGGAAGGGGAGAGAGGGAGAGATGGAGGGAGAAAGAGGGATTGAGAGAGAGACAGGGGAAAGAGAGTGATAGGGAGAGAGGGAGGGAAAGGGAAGAGAGAGCAAGATGGAGAGAGAGAAAGAGAGGGAAAGTGAGTGAGACCGAGAAAGAGATGGGGAGACAGTGAGAAATGGGGAGGGAGGACAAAATATACAGAGATGCGATCTATTGTGGATGCTCCGTATCTCGCTTCGTTATTTGGGTCTGAGAGAGTGGAGGAAGACAGAGTTGAGAGTGCAGGGAAGACATAACAGGRGTTCTGGAGCGCACCTCACTAGTTAACCACCTAATCCCCCAGGAGTGAGGTATTAGTCTGACCTGGTGAAAAATAAATACAATTAAAACAAACATAATTAGAAAAGCTGTTCAAACAAAATGAGAATGATTTTCGAGAGAGCTCTGACGACTCAGCCAACGACGAGGCGCTCTGGCGTTTGGAAGCGCTGGGCATCGGGCAATAACTCAGAGAGGCGGCGTCGCGCTTAAAGAGGAGCTCGAGGCGTCACCTTGCCCAAGGAAGAGACAAGTTCCTGGCCTAATGAACGATGAGACGAGCAACCTGCTGGAGGAGTGTTTGTTATGCCTGTACGTCCAAAGTCTAGTAGCAGGTGGAGGATCAGATTGCTTCTGACATCCAGATGTTAGGATCTTCATTTGATCACCCTGTATGCAGAAGCGTTCCTCCAATGCAGGACATTTTAAACTGATCATGTAATTGTGGTTTTAAAAAAAAAAGGCTTCTGAAGTTTGTAATTTCCAATTAGAATGTTCCCTTACATAACTGTCTGTCTCCTCTCCATGTCCCTCTATTTTCCCGCAGATGGGTGTTGGCTCAGATCGGGACTCTTCTGGCCAGTCCCTAATCCCAGCGCTCCAAGCCTTCCCAGCGCTCCACCCTCCTCCAACCTCCGCAGCCTCCCAACCCTCCCAATCCATCCACAGGAGAGAAGGGGTCGGCACAGTCAGATTCCAGGAATTCGTTGACAAACTCATCTGCCACACTCGTAATCAAACAACCACTTCTTCATCAACCGATGGCTGGGCTCCCAAAATGGTAACCCCCATTACTATGTAGTGCAGCTACTTTTTCCCAGGCTTACTATTTTTGAAGTAGTTGCACTATATAGGATTAGGGTGACATGTTGGGATGCATGCACATCCACAAGAAACAGTAACCTCTCCATGCACGCCTCCCCAGCTGGCCAGTAACTCACTTCTCTCCCTGTATCTTGTGGCTTCTCCCTTCCCTGGCATCTTTAACTATTACGATATTTTCCCTGTGTTTACCCACGAATGATGAGGCACCTCATTGCTATGCGTGTGCAGACGAATCATAAACCTATACCATATGCCATTGCAATTTGCTGATGGCCCAAGCTGTTTTGGTGGATAT
This sequence comes from Salvelinus sp. IW2-2015, assembly GCF_002910315.2. Classification (NCBI taxonomy): domain Eukaryota; kingdom Metazoa; phylum Chordata; class Actinopteri; order Salmoniformes; family Salmonidae; genus Salvelinus; species Salvelinus sp. IW2-2015. The sequence continues at coordinate 61,225 of NW_019943247.1, read as the reverse complement.
AAAATCCTGGGATTACGGAGGCTTGATCCTCAGTGGAGATGGAGGAGAGAGGGAGAGAGGAGAGAGAGAGAGAGAGAGGAGGAGAGAGAGGAGAGAGAGAGAGGAGAAAGAGGGAGAGAGAGAGACGGGAAAGGGAGAGAGAGAGGAGGAGGGAGGGAAAGGGAGGGAGAGCAGGTAGAAGGGAGAGGAAAGAGAAGCAGAGAGAGGAGAGAGAGAGAGAGGGACAGAGAGAGGGATGAGAAGAAAGGAAGAGGGGGATAGAATGAGAGGGAGAGGGTGAAGATGATAAGAGAGAGAGGAAGAGAGACAGGGAAGAAGATAGGAGAGAGATAAGACAGC
>NW_019943247.1:58813-60861 GCF_002910315.2 Salvelinus sp. IW2-2015 | reverse complement strand
GGGGGGGGAATACTGTTATTGTGAATTTGAAAAACAGTTTTGAACATGAATCATATAATTTCAGTGAAAACTAAAGCTCATGTTTTTCAAAAACCCAAAAATATGCCCGTTTACTTACAGCAAACAGTGAGAACAGCCTACCTTAATATGGTTCTCAATCAGAGGAAACGTCAAACACCTGCCTCTATTGAGAACCATATCAGCAACACATTTAACCCCACATAGAAACACATAATATAGACTACCCACCCAGCTCACGTCCTGACCAACTAAACAAAGTTAAACAAAGGAAAATAAGGTCAGGAACGTGACATTAGGTAAGCTACTTGGTCAATTTAAACCCATCGTCATTATATTTACATGACATTTGAGTCATTTAGCAGATTTCTTTATCCAGAGCCACTTATTCCTCTTAAGATACTGTAGCTAGGTGAGACAACCACATAATTATCACAGTCATGGTAAGTACATTTTTCCTCAAAAATAAAGTTCATCATAATTTTGATTGTTGATTAAGGAATAGTAGTCGGATTTAAGAGCTTTGGATGCATTGAGGTCTTAAGTCGAGATATATTTGTCCACCCTGGCCTTAGTTATCTTGTTTTCTTTATTATTTTAGTTAGGTCAGGGTGTGACATGGGGGATGTATGTGTTTTGTATTGTCTAGGGGTTTTTGTTTATGGGGCAGTGTTCAGCTTAGGTGTAGTATGTCTATGGTTGCCTAGATTGGTTCTCAATTAGAGACAGCTGTCTATCGTTGTCTCTGATTGGGAGCCATATTTAGGCAGCCATAGTCATTAGGTAGTTTGTGGGTGATTGTCTATGTCTTTACGTTAGTTGCTTGTGTCTGCACTTTCGTTTTATAGCTTCACGGTCGTTTGTTGTTTTTGTATAGTTTGTCAGTGTTCGTTTCGTGTTCGTCTTCGTTAATAAAAGAAGATGTTATCACGCTGCGCCGCGGTCCTCCTCTCTTCCACAATACGACGATCGTGACAATATTAATACTCAAAGAGAGATAGAGAGAGATAAGGACAGAGAGCAAGGTGGAGTAGCCACCTCATCTTTCTCCCATCTCATTGTTTTGGTCAGAAGGAGAGGAACGTAGTGGTGAAGACGCCCCTCACCAACCCCCTGATGTATAACAGTTACACATAAAACATAACATTGTTGCTCCGACGGCCCCTCACCAATCACCTGATGTATAACAGTTATACATAAAACATAACATTGTTGCTCCGACGGCCCCTCACCAACCCCCTGATGTATAACAGTTACACATAAAACATAACATTGTTGCTCCGACGGCCCTCACCAATCACCTGATGTATAACAGTTATACATAAAACATAACATTGTTGCTCCGACGGCCCCTCACCAACCACCTGATGTAATACCTAATCCCCCAGGATGGCGGTGTTAGTACGACCGGGTGGCTTCAAAACAAAAAAACAAACAAACACAGACAGACGACATGTTTTGTCACCTTTCCCCTCAATGTAATTAGAAAGAAATTAGAAAAACTGTTGAAACAAAGGGAATCATTTTATTTTTGATTGTCCCTAACGTTTTTGAGTTCATCAATGATGTTTTCATGGAAAGCTAAAGCTCTTGTTTTTTTCCCCCCAGAACACGGCCTGTTTACATACAGATAGGYAGCCTAAGCTACTTTACACGGTCATAATGTAGATTGTTGAATACAGAATGATAGGATTTTGATTTAGTTAAGCCTTGAGATATTATAGAGAGTTTTACACAACAAGGAGGGAGTTATTGTGATTATTAACATTACCTGACGTGATCGCTGGCTAAACCTATGACGTCACGAAGTGACAAAATAACTGATAAACAACTAAAAAAGGCTTTACTTTTAATCCATTATCAGGTTTTGACTAATATCAACCTTTGGCTTCTATGACTAAAATGTCTGCCATTTGATGTCCTTAGAGCAGGACTGAAAACCCACAGGACAATAGATATCCAGGAAGAGGGTGAAAACCCACAGGACAGTAGATCTCCAGGAAGAGGGTTGGACTGAAAACCCACAGGAC
>NW_019943247.1:39224-58788 GCF_002910315.2 Salvelinus sp. IW2-2015 | reverse complement strand
TTAGTTGAAGTCAGAAAACAACCAACACGCTCACCTACTCAAACGCTGAGCTCAACAATGGTCCTCTGGTATGTGCAATGATAAAGCCAACATACGAATGCGCGAGGTAGGGTTAGGCAGGGTCTTTATATACCAGTCCATTCGTAAGGCAGCCGACGACTCTGCTGAGTGTCTGAACCCGATCAAACCCTGCCGCGTCCGGCGCTGAACTGACTCAGCCAATCCGACGAGGCTTTGTGCATTGGAGGGTTGCATCGCAATAACTCAGAGGCCGGGTGAGGAGGTCACCTGCAGGAGAGACAATTTCTGCCTATGACCGATTGAGAGGAAACTGTCTGGAGGTTTGTATCTTCACCTCCCAAAATCTGGTAGCAGGAGGAGATCAATTGCTCGACAACAGATGTAGGCTCTTCATTTGGATCACCCTGTGACAGAACTTCTTCCAAGAGGACATTGAAAACTAACTATAATTGTTTTTAAAAAAAGCTCTCGAAGTTTTAAATTTCCAACATTGAAATGTTCCCTACATAAACTGTCTGTCTCCTCCAATGTCCCTCTCTTGTCCCCCAATGTGCTGGCTCAGATCCGACCTCTTCCTGCGCCAGCCTAATACCCAGCCCTCCCCAGCCCTCCCAGCCCTCCCAACCCTCCCCAACCCTCCCAGCCTCCAACCCCATCCCAACAGGAAGAAAGGGACTCCGAAAGTCCAGATTCCATGAACTCGTGAACAATCTCAGCCACCACTTCCGATAGATCAACAACACACTTATCATCTTGGCTGCATCCAAAAGTGAACCCATTACCTATTTAGTGCACTACTTTTCACCAGAGCTTACTATTTTGAAGAGTTGCACTATATAGGATTAGGTGCATTTGATGCATGACCACTCCACCAAGCACAGTAACCCTTCCTCCCCATGCCACCGCTCCCACGCACTGCCAGTACTGCCACTTCTCTCCCGTATCTCTGTGGTTTCTCCTTCCTGCCTGGCATCATTTAACATTTACGTATTATTTTCCCCTAGTGTTACCCACGATATAGGCCCTCATTGGCTATTGCGTGTGGCAGACGAATCAAAAACCTAACCATATGCCATTTCCAATTTTGCTGATGGGCCCAAGCTGTTTTGGGGATATAAAACCCTTGATTACGGAGGCTTGATCCTCAGTGAATTTGGGAAGAGACGAGAAGGAGAGAGAGAGAGAGAGAGAAGAGAGAACTGAGAAGGAGAGAGAGGGAGAGAGAGAGAGAGAGAGAAGAGAGAGGAAGAGAGATAGAAGAGAGAGGGAGAGAGGAAGTAGAGGAGAGAAAATAGAGAAACCAGAACGATAGTGAAAGGAAGAAAGGGAGAAGAGACAGGAGAGGGGGATAGGAATAAGGGAGCAGGAGATGGATAGATGAAGAGGAAGGAAAGAGATTAGAGAGAGATAAGGACGAAGCAAGTGGTAGCCACCTCTTTCTCCCATCTCATTTTTGTTGGTCAGAAGAAGGAAACGTATGGTTGAAACGGCCCTCACCAACCCCCTGATGTTAAACAACTATACAAAACCTAACATTGTTTGCTTCCGACGCCCTCACCAACCACTGATGTAATAACTAAATCCCCAGGCATTGGCGGTCTAGTACACGGTCGGCCAAAACAAAAAAACACAAACAAACACAGACAGCGACATGTTTTCACCTTCCCTCAATGTAATAAAGAAAGTTATGGAAAAACTTTGAAACAAACGGGAATCATTTATTTTGATTGTCTCCTAACGTTTTGAGTTCATCAATTAGTTTTCATGGAAAGCTAACTCTTGTTTTTTCCCCCAGAACACGGCCTGTTTAATACAAAGATAGGTAGCCTAAGCTAACTTTACACGTCATAAGTAGATGTGAATTACAGATGAAGATTTTTATTTAGTTAAGCTGAGATATTATAAGGTTACACAACAGGGGAGCAGTTTTTTTATTAACATACTACGTGACGCTGAAACCTATCTCACGAAGTGACAAAAATTAACTGATAAACACTAGAAAAAGAAGCTTTACTTTAATCCATTATTCAGGTTTTGACAATATAAACCTTGCTTCTATGACTAAAATGGTCTCATTTATGTCCTGGAGCAGGACTAAACACCACAGGACAATAGATACAGAGAGGGTGAAAAACCCACTCAACTCAGAATTCCCAGGAAGAGTTGGGACTGAAAACCCACGGAACGGTAGATCTCAGAAGAGGTGGACTGAAAAACCCACAGGACGGTAATCTCCAGGAAGAGGTTGGACTGAAAACCCAAGACGGTTAGATCTCCAGGAAGAGGTTGACTGAAACCCACAGACGGTAGATCTCCAGGAAGAGGGTTGGACTGAAAACCCACAATCTCCAGGAAGGAGGTTTGGACTGAGAACCCACAGTCTCAGGAAAGACTTGGACTGAAAACCCACAGGACAGTAAATCCCAGAGAATTGTGACGTAAACTACAGACGAGTAACTCCAGAAAGAGGTGGACTGAAAACCATACAGGACAGTAGATCCAGGAAGAGTGGACTGAAACCACAAGACATAGATCTCCAGAAAGGTTGGCTGAAACCTAACAACAGTAGATGCTCCAGAAGAGGAGGGACTGAAAAACACAGACAGTAGATCTCCAGGAGAGTGGACTGAAAAACCTACAGGCATAGATCTCCAGGAAGAGGTTGGACTGAAAACCCACAGGCAGTTAAGATCTCCAGAAGAGGTGTGCTGGAAAACCTACAGACAGGTAGATCTCCAGAAGAGGTTGACTGAAAATCTACAACAGTAGATGCTCCAGAAGAGAGTGTGGCTGAACCTACAGGACAGTAGATGCTCCAGAAGAGGTGCTGAAAAAAACCTACGGACTAAGTAGTATCTCAGGAAGAGGTGGACTGAAAACCCACAGGCACTGTAGATCTCCAGGAAGAGATTTGGGCAGCCCTGCCTTAGAGGATCAAAAATAAAGGACACTGTTCATTACTAAAATGAAAAATAACATCTCAGCTTTGCAATGTTTTAATACAACAACAGCTACGAGAAGAGATAATATGATGTCTTGAATTGTGGAAATATATTTTGTTCGTATTCCACCTTCCTAGAAAACTCCCCCGTTGCCCCAGAAAAGCATTGAGGAGCCATAGTATCGACCATAATTCACTGTAACAGAGCTGTMGAACTGTAGTGGTGAGAGACGACTGTCGACTTTTAATGGAACKGGTTCAAGAGGAGCCCTATAACGTCTCTTCTTTAACGAGCGGACACTCTCTTAATGGCCGACCCACACTGATTCTATAATCATTTTCATTGGATAGAATGCTCGAGATCGATCTGATGGACGACTTCATCAACCCTGATTAATATAGTTATATTGTGCCYYTGCGTCCCAAATGGCACCCTATTCCCCRTACATAGTGCACTACTTTTGAACAACCCACAATGGGCCCTGGTCAAAAGTAGTGCACTACATAGGGAATTTTGGTGTCGTTATCGTCATATATTATAGTCTAGGCTCCAGACCCTGGATGTTTGGTAGGGCCATGAATTCTCCCTTTATTAACCAGTTCGTTAGCTACGACAGTTAAGCAAGTGAAATACAGCTCCCACTTCATATTCATTAAGACCAGGTGGAACAGCTATAGAGTTACGTGGGTTTGTGACAATACATTTGGATACGTAGGGTGGATTTCAAACCCTAAATGAGGAAAGTTTTGTATCTCCATTGTAGCTTTTGTAGTTAGCTGACTTATTAATTTATCAGACTCAAATATAGACTTAAATGTAGACTCGAATATAGACTCAAATATAGACTCGAATATAGACTCGAATGTAGACTCAAATATAGACTCAAATATAGACTTGAATATAGACTCAAATATAGACTCGAATATAGACTCAAATATAGACTCAAATATAGACTCAAATATACTATAATTGCCCTGGACGCACCTGTATCAACTATTGTTTCAACAAACTTCATTCTACGATGAGGAGAACAACAGACATGCTTGTATTGCTACTGTACAGTAGAGTTTATCATGACTCATTAGCATACTGTACAGTAGAGTTTATCATGACTCATTAGCATACTGTACAGTAGAGTTTATCATGAAGCCACCTTCACAATCGACCATGCCCACACCACCCAAACTCTCTTTGGACTATACTCAGCAAACAAAGCTCAGCGACCCGACAACTGACACACCGCCGAGGAAGAAGAGGCGACGCCGAAAGTCTCATCCACATAATCCGGATCACGACGGCCCACTGGACTGGATTGGGAGCGCGCGAGCGTCAGGCACGTGCAGCCCCAAAGGCCAGATCCCCCCCAGAAAAATGTCTGGGAATAGGCAAGTGCGCCGACGAAGCAGATCTGGTAAGGAGAAAGAGATGGAGTAACATCCTTACGCAAGAACTGGGCAAATCATAGTACAGTCCACCAGAGCAGCGAAATGCACTGAGTACGACGTAAGTCGCAGGGTGGACCATACGCCAATATACTATGAAACTTAATTTTGACACACGCGACGCCCCTTTGTTCAAAGGCGAAGCAGAGGGGACCCAAGAGAAAGAAGAAATGAAATTCAATTACTGTAGAATACGACAACAGGTCTGGAAGGGAGCCTAACTGTTCAGAACTTATTCCAAGTGTGACACCTACTTTACATTGGCCTGGGACAAATAAAACACACAAGTTGACAGACAGAGGCAGAATAGTTCTTATTTTCGTTAAATATTCCATCACTGAACTGTCCAACGCAAATCAACCATGGACAGCTATTAATACAACTAACACACTACTCTTCAAGGGTAGATTTATTTCCTACTACTTTAACATTGGTAGAATTATTAAAGACAAATCACTAAGCAATATGTATACTATCGTGGAAAATCAGTAAGGAAAATTTACGATAAAAGTGTAATTAAACAAAATACAAAAACCGCGCGTTTAGCAGCCTGTGCAACTTACTGGGAAGTGTGTGGGGTGACCTTAGAAATCTTGTCCTTTAAGGTTTCACTATGATACAACGACCTACATGAAAAGTAAGCCAGTTGCAGACGAGGAAAATCAGGGAATAAACATACGTCAAGATGATGTTACAAGCGGATGTTATACAATAAACCCAGACTTTAATTTGAGAGATAGTAGTTTACCACTTTTGCACAAACCTATGCAGTCGTACAAGAGGCTTATAGCTACTCCCTCCCTTGCAAGCCTGTGGTCATGAAACCTTGAGCGCAACAGTTGTTGTCAATTTGTGAGGTAATCTAAAGAAAATTCACCCATGCTATTGCCTGTATACACTTTCCTCACATGCGCCCCATAATGGATGGGCTGAAAGGGGACTTACGCATAACTACCTATCAATCTCTCGTCAAATTCACAGCTGCCTCCCCCACATACAGGCCAAAAGGTTGAGTCGGGTCTACGTGACATAGTATCAAGCAGCAAACAGACAAGACTACTCAGTTACTGTCTTTACCTAAATAGTTTATATCGCATGTTATTAGAAGCTTGTATACTTTTGGTGCATGTCTGCTGAGGTATGGAAATTTTTGGTTCCTATCCCTTCCTTGCAGGTTCAACGTGTAGTCTTTTCGGTAAATGGCAGTTTCAACAATATCATATACTCTTCCTTCTTAACACTAAAAATAATATTTCAACCTCATCAATCACCTAATAGCCAACCCACCAAAAGATAACCCGATAAAACTATTCATATGCTTCTCAGCCATATGGGCTTGCACACAAGATCTACCTAAATATGCCTTACTACCCTTGCCACACTTTCATGTTTTTCCGGATCTCAAGCAAATTTCTTTTTCGACCTAAGGAGTAATCAAAACTGTCAGAATTCGTGCTGATCCATGACACTTTCTTCTTGGTCTTTAAAATACTACACACACTGCCACATGCACACGTTTTTAGCGAACGGTTAATTCCTGAAAAGAAAATGTATAATCCTAAAAGCATGTAAAGAAAAACCCAAAGAAGAGTCTTACCCATATACCTGTTACACACACGCGCTAATGTTTTACATGACACAAACGCAAGTGCTCGTCCACCAGACACCGATCTCGTTGTACACTGACAGTCTAATGAATAGTCTGGGCGTGTACAAGTGTGTGTTTATATATTAGAACATAGCAGCTTTAGACTTTTTTAAATAATCGTTATTATTTCACGATAACCAAGCCTTAATCAGTTGGGCTCTTCGAAACACATTCCAGAACTATACTTACATTCAAGAATCAACATTATCAAAGATATATTACCAGATTCAAGTAATCACATATCAGAATATATTACAATTCAGCAATCAAATATCAAAATATATTACATTTCAGAGAATCAAACATAATCACAAATCATTACTTCTATTTCAGAATCTCACAATATCATGTAAGTTCACTGGGGATTTACATTACAGAAATCACAAGCACTTATAATAGCTTAATTTAACATTTAAAATATATTACAATTCAGTTTTAATCACCTTTTTCTAACTCTAACGGAGTCAGAAATCATATCTACGAATATTTCAGAATCACTCATCAAAGTATATTAGCGACCTTTGTGGTCTCTATCGAACTGGGTAATCACCTGGGTAACCATTCCTATTAAATATATTACAGAGTCTAGTATAAATGCTACAGCAGTGAGGAATTATACTATTACAGTCTAGGTGTGCAGAATCACACACTATTAAAGAGTATATTATCATTTCAGATGGTGGTTTACGTGGTACCTATCACACATTAAAATAATAAATTACTTGAGTTCACCTACAGCCATCACACCATGGCAATCAATATGTATTACATTGTCAGAATCACATGAATTTAGTGGTCAATCAATCAATCCATTCACAAGGTGGTGCAATATATACGGACTCCACACTCTGCAGGTTAGCTGGTTCTGTGAGTTGCATTCAAAAACAATGTTCACAAGTTTCAGAATCACACATTCACACATATATTACACCTTCAGAATCACTGAAGCATTACACACATATTACAATATTTCGAATGCGTAACTACACATTAAAAATAATAGGTTACAGTCAGGTAACACACTCATTGGGCTTTTCAGTGGTTCAGTTTGGTCACACATCAAAATATAAATTACATTTTCAGGAATCAACAGCGACTCCATCAAACTATTAATTACTGACTGGGCTCTACAGTGGTATCCATTTCAGAATCCACACCATTAAACACTATATTCCATTCAGAATCCACGATTCATTAAAATTATATTACACATTGCTAGAGATTCCATCTACATTAAAAGATATACGGCTTTCCATTCAAACTCCGAGTGGGTGAATCTTGTCAACAATAGTGGCTTTAGTGGTCTGCAGAGACATTGAGAAAACAATGAGCTTTTTAATCTATGTGCCTGTGTCTGAGAATCTTACTAACCTACAAGTAAATACGCAGGGCTTTGTTCACTTTCTGGCGAGGTTTTATAGAGTGGTTTCAGTAGACCTTCGGCTCAAAACTATGTTATAAACTTTTCTCTCTCTTTGATATATGAGTGTCTTTAGAGGGGGTATTGCCGTGCCGCTGGCATACTGAGACATCTCGCGGTTTTACGCATGGGTCTCACCCTCCTTCATCTTAGTGGTCTTTAATATCTAAGACATCTGTTCGAACCGTGCTGGGTTTTAGTGGTCTATACAGTGTTGGTTCGGCGGCCCATACTGGTGCAAATTATACTGGCCTTGGTAGGAATTGGTTAGCAGTTGTTTGGCTTCTGCGACGTTTAAGTGGGTGAAGGCGCTGGTCTCTTTCTTGGGCCCGACTTCTGGGTTAATTCTTTGGGGATCTTAGGTGTGGTACATGGGGTAGTCACTCTGTTTCTGGGAGGTTTACGTGGTTTGAGCATGAGTTTTGACATGTAATGTATCAGTCACTGGGCGGGGTCTCGACTGTGTTTAGTGGTTAAGTTGGTCTTGGGGTTTTGTCGGGCTTTAGTGGTCTAAGGCTGTCTGGTCTTAACTGGGTTAGTGGTTTGCTCGTAGAGAAACTCGAAAATATGGTCTAAAAGCCCATTTAATGTATCTTGAGTGTTCGGCTCTTGTCGAGTCGCTATTTTAGGAGCTGGTCTAAGACAGGTTGGGTCTAGTGCTTACATCTAAGGTGGTAAGTGGTCCTTTACTGGACTAGTGTCGCGTGCTGTGTGTGTGTGCTGTGTGAAGCTGTGTGCCTGTGCCGTGTCGTTGGTCATATGTGTTAGTGTATTAGTGGGGCCTAGTTGTGGTTATACTGTTGGTCTTGTAACGGGTTCATTTTCGTGTGGTTTTTCAGTGTGTGGTTCGTTTGTCGGTGGTTCTGGGACTATTTCTGGGGTTTTGTTTTTCAGGTGGGTCTAATAGGTCTTTTTCTGGGTTTTTAGTGTGTATCTCTTTTGGTCTATTTTGTGGTTATCTGTGTCTTAGTGGTTTTGCCGATGGTCCTTGGTTTTTGGAGGTTTTTGTGGGTAGGTGGGTTTTGAGGTGGTCTTGTGGGTCTTAGTTATGTGTGCTGTGTAATCCCTGTGTTACAGGGGGTTGTTGGTTGTTTGTTGGGTGTGTTGCTGGTGTTTTTGATGCCATCCTTAGCGCGCGTTCTGAGCCGTGTTTCTTTGCAGTGGTGTTTGTGGTGCAGTAGGTTATCGTATCCCACCGTTACCTTTGTTCTATGTTGTCTTATTTTACTTGATTCTTCCGGATTCTTTGGGTGCAATAGTTCGCATCAATTTGATGGAAGCATGATTTGGCTGCACCTTGGGCGGCAAGACCATGCTTTATGGAAATGACGTTTCTGTGCCGTCTTTTTTGTGGTGTCCCTCCTTGATCTCTTTCGGAGTTAATCTTGATTTTTTCCTGACGGCTCGCTATTAACTTGCCTCTGATGAGTCGCCTTCGGTGTTATCTGTTTTAGATTTGTTGGCATTTTTCATTCTGAGTTCGGTGCTGCTGTGTTGGAGTGTGATGTGTGATGGCGCGCTGTTAGTCTCCCCGTAACGTTCTGCCTTTCTACTGTCGAACTTCTCTGGCGCTGTTGATAGGTTCGTGGGCCGTTATGTTCGATGAATTGATGTGGCTTACTCATGTTGTTTGTGCTTTGTTACTGCTGCCTCCAGATTCTTTGGAGGCGGAGCAGTGAGGTCTGTTCGTTGTATTGGGGCGTGGCAGTATGTCTGTTATTGGCGGAGAGTCGGCTGTCTGTCTGTTTCAGGAGGGAGTCGGCTGTCTTGTCTGTTTTGGAGGCAGACGTCGGATGTCTGTCTGTTCGGAGGAGAGAGACTGTGCTGTTTTCAGGAGGCAGATGGGACTGCTACTGTCTGTTTTTCGGACGTTCGAGGTCTTTGTATTCGAGGGGCGTTGAGCTGTCTGTGTTCCAGGGAGTTGAGCAGTTGTCTGCTGTATGAGGCGCAGATATCTGTTGGTCTGTAATTAGGCGGGTCGGAAGTCTGTCGTGTGTTGCGGCAGAGCGTTGACGTTCCTGTCCTGTTTGCGCAGGTCGGTGCAGCAACTATTCGAGGTTGTTGTTGATTCGGGGGAGCGTCGTCAAATCAAATCAAAATGTATATTTTTATATAAAAAAAGACAGGAGCAGACATGTGTTTCTGTTATACTTAAGTCGAGCAGAGGACGCAAGAAGATCAGTTGTTGTATTCGGCAGGGGATGGACGCAGTCTGTCTTGTGTCAGGGGGTTTCTGAATTTTCTTCTGTCTACGGTGTCTGCCTGATTTTTCTTGTAGGTTATGGCTCCGTCTGCTGGTTGATAGCCTGCTGCTGGGTGTGTACTGCGAGTAGGCCTGTCACTCTGTGGTAGCACTCCTGCTGGGTGGTCCGCTCCTGTGACGTTCGGATCCGCATCCTGCTGGGGTCGGTCTTGATTTGTGGTGCCACGGTCTGCTAGGGTAGGCTCGCTCTGTGTTGTGGGCTCGACGATGGCCGGGCTGTGGCTGCTAGTATGTGTCTGGCTGTACGACACCGTGGCAGTTGGTGGGGTGGTTTCTGTATGCGTGGGGTGGCGCGTTGTGAAGGATGTATTGTGGGTTTCTAGCGCGCGGCAGTGTGAGCTGGTCATGTCGGGATGGCCTGGCTCTCTGAGGGGTGATGGGCTTGGGGCTGTTATCAGGTGAATGGCGTGGGATGGCCCGTCCTGTAGGGGGCATGGTCTGTGGGGTGATGGCGTTATTTGCGGTGGGGGGGTCTGCGGGGATGGCCGTACTTGGGGTGTGTGTGGGTGGCTGTTTGGGGTGTGGGCTTGGGTGCTGTTGACTTAGGGTTGGGCTTTGCGCCGAGCGGATGGCTTAGTATTATGCTGGGGTGCATTGGGCCGTTAGTGTGGGGTATGGTTTCGAGGTGATTGGAGTGTAGGGGCTGGCATACTCCTAGCCAAATGAAAGGTTGGTTGTTGTCCGGATCAGAACCTACCCGTCGGTAATGGCCAGCTGATAGGCGTAGGTGCAGGCTCGGCGTGTGTGTCTCTGCGTTACGACCTGACTCGTACCCTGTTGCTCCTTGGAGTTTCTTGGTCTCTTGTCCAATCTGGCCCTGGGATGGTTCTTACACGGACCATGACCTGTCTTGCGGCGGAGGCCTCTTGTCTCCTGGGCCTCGAGGAGTTTCTAAGTCTACCGGGTACAAGGGCACTCCGTAATGTCCATGTGTCATGCTGTTGAGCCCTTTTAGGCTTCTGGTGCCGATGGTGTTGACTCAACGAAGCGGTATGGTCTCCAGGTTGCATGCGCCTGGACCCTTCTGGTTCTCCTTGTGCCCGTGGTAGTAACTAACAGGATCTATGGGTTGTGACTTTGGTCTGTCTCGTCGTAGTAGCGTCGCTGCTGTGCGCGGTGTAGGCTGGGTGCTGTTCATTTACAGCCATCGATCAGTAGTTCAGGGCGGACGATTGCTTGGGTTGGTTGCTGCGATACTCCTGGTGGTCCTCGCGTGGCTGGCATGACTGCCTTCGACTGGGGCGGTGATCTAGGATCTTGAGCCCGGAGTCTGGCCATCGGCGAATACCTCTATGTGAGCTGCGGTCGGGGGCCTTGGACTTAACAGTATTGCCGGCGGCGACTTTGGTTTTGCCGTCCTCTGATCGCCGTGCGCTATATGGCTCGGGTTTTGTTCATCTCGCGTGTCTGGCCCTGTCGGCCGATCTCACTGATCCATGGTACCAGCAGCCAAGGTTCTCTATTGGATTCTGCCTATCTGTCGCTGTCTGGCCTTTGCAGTTTCTTTCGCCACCTTTGTAATTGACTGACACGTATGCTATGACCCTGGCGGTTGTTCCTCTTGCGCTGACTAATCTCTGTGTGGTCCTTGCCCCCCCGGCTTCCCCTGGCCGTTTGTCATTTCCCTTGCATGTTTTTCCTTGTCCTTGTTCTCTTGTTTGTTTTGGCCGTGGTGTGTCGCTCGGGGTCTTCTGCTTCCTCACCTCGTTTCGCGCGCCTCTCTCTCCCCGGCGCGACGGGGCTCGGCCCCGGTCCGATTCGCTCCGTGCCCCTCCTCTGCTTGTCCCCCTTCTCCACTGGTGTCCTCCCTGGCCCCATTCTCTGTAGTGCCTCTTGTTCCTTCTTTGACCGGGTGTTGCCTCCTCTCGGCTTCCGGTGCCCTCTTGGTGCCTGGCCTCCGCCCCCTGTCCCTTCCCCTGCCCGTCTCCGTGGTACTTGTCCTTTTTCTCCCCTGTTCTCTGTGGTTCTTCTTTCCTGTGGCACTCTTTCTTACGCTTTTTCGTCTGTTTTCCGGCTGACTGCGCTATTGCTCTGGTGTGGCCGCCGCCTCTCCCCCTCTTCTCTGACTTCCCTTGTGCTGGGCCCGCTGCTTTGTGTGGACTATCACTTGGCTTCGGCGCTTGATCTCCGTGCTGGGCGGCGCGCGGGCGCGCGCGACGCGGAGCGCGGAGCGCGCGCGCGCGGCGCGGCGCGCGGCGCGCGCGCGAGCAGGCGGGCGGGCGCTGGCCGGGAAAGGGCGCGGGGTGCGGGAGGCAAGCCTCGAGCCGCGCCGGGGCTCGCGACGCGGGGCGCGCGCGGGCGCGAGCAGCGCGGGGGCTGCATGCGCGGGCTGGGGTGCGTGCTCGCAGCGGGGCCGGCGCTCGCGACGATCGGCCCGATCGCGCCGGTGGCGTCGCCCCTACTCTTTTCCTTCCTTGCTGTTTGGCTCGAGCGGGCGCGAAGTGTGGTGCCATGGCCCTCCCCCCCTGAATGTCTCTTTCCCACCATCCCTCTTGCTCGCGGCTCCCCTACACTGATGTTACCTCTCCCGGCTGCGGTGTTAAGTCAGCCCGGTTGGTTCACCACCCCCCCCCCCCACGCCCAGCGCCCTTCTTGTCACCATTTTCTTGTCATTAGCCAGCATTACAGCCCCTGTTGCACCCGGGCATCTTTATTTTTGATTGTCCTCCGTTTTTGCGTTCTCCTGATGTTTTCCACCCACTGGCGCTACGCTTTGTTTTTTTTCGCCCCGCACGGCTGTTTTACCTACGCTCGGTAGCTCCTTTACGGTCATACTGTGTTGTTGACTACAGCCGATGCTGATTTTTGTTTAGTCGCCTTGGATCTTTAAGCGCGTTTTCCCCACCGGGAGGGAGTTATTGTGCTTCTTCCCCATTCCTGCCGTCTCCGTGGCCTACCTCATGCGTCGCAGTGCCATAATGCTCCCCTGAACAGGCTTTCCGCTTTCCTCATGTCTCCAGGTTTGCACCTCTCCCACCATTTTGGTCTATGCCTACTGATTCCATTTGATGTCTTGGAGCAGGCAACTGGTCCCCCAGCACACTGCTATCCGGCAGCGGGTGACCCGGCCGTCGCTCTCAGGCGGGGTTGGCTGCAACACCGCGGGTGCTTCGCAGGCCGCGGTTGGCCTGCCCCAGACGGTAGATCTCAGCGAGGTGGCCGCCTCACGGCGGTCAGATTCCAGGCCGAGGTTGGCATGCACCCCCCAGGACAAGTGATTCCGAACGCGGGTTAGGCCGCCACCCCAGCTTCGGAAGCGGGTGCCTGCCGACTCACGGCGCGGAATTGGTGCACACCCCCGGTCGATCTCATCACGCTTTGGCTGTCACCTCAGGCCCGTCGCTCTCCGCGAGGTTTGGGCTGCCCCTACGGCCGTCGCTTCCACGGCGCATGGGTTGGCCTGACACACCACCGGCCCTGTCGTCTCCCGCGCGGGGTTGGGCTGACAACCTCGCACCGTCGTCTCCCGGCGCGGATGGCTGCCACCTACGGACAGGCTTCCTGGCCAGAGGTTGGCGCACCTCCAGGACGTTCGATCTCCAGGCAGCGGGTTCGGCCTGCACACCGACAGTCGCTTCTCCGCGGTTTGGGCTAGCACACCTCCGGACACATCGCTCTCCAGGAGGGTTGCTGCATGTACGCCGTCGACTTCCTCGGCGCGGGTTGGGCTGTCATCCAGACCCGTCGCTTTCCCGGCCACGCAGGGTTGATGCCCTCGGCCCAGTCGCTTCCGGCGAGGTTGGCACTGCCCCCGTGCTGTCGCTCGGCCGGATTGGGACGCCTGCTTGAGGATCCCCCATCCGGCCTGTTCTTACTCCCTGCCCATAACCACTTCGCTTTGCCATGTGTTCTCTCACCCCCGCTCAGAAGCAGCGCTCTATGATGTCTTGCTTGTGGCCTTTTTTGTTTCGTCTTCCTTCCTCACCCTCCGTTGCCGCCCGCCTTGGCGGCGCCTCGTTCGCCACTACTTCTGTACAGGCGCTGTCCAACTGTGTGGTGACTGGCCGCGTCGCTTTCCTGGATGGTTCCCGCGGGCCTCTCACCGTTCTTCTTTCCGGAGCGGACCTCTCTTCCTGGCCGCCCCCATGATTCTCTCTCTTTTCCTTGGCATAGGCCTGTGCTAGCTGCTCTGCTGCCGACTTTCCCCTGATTAACTCCTGTTATTATATTGCCTTGCGTCTGGCACCACTTTCCCCTCCCTGTGCCCTCCTTTGCCCGCCCCTGGCTGTCCCGTGTAGACCTCCTCGGGCCTTTTGGTGGTGTCTCGGTCTATTCTGTCTCGGCTCCCAGACCACTGGCTGTTGGTCAGGGGCCTGCTCTCCTTTTTCCCTTTCGTTGCTAAGCCAGTTAGCGTGCTCCGTCCCTTCCTCTTCCTTCGCAGGTGGGCACCGCTACTGGTTGTGGGTTTGTGACCATTTGGAATAACGTGGGTAGGTTTCCCCTCCCATGCGGGTTTTGTAATTCCTTGTTCGCTTTTGTCGTTGCTGTTCTTTTATATCCGTCAATTGTTCTTCGTCGCTATCGCCTCCCTCTGCCTCGCATATGCTGGACATGTCGATCCATACTCGCTGCCCTTCGCCTTGTTTAGACTCCTTGCTCGACATCGACTCCTCTCGCTTCCATATAGCCTCCCTCTACTCTCCTGCGCCTGGAACGCTACTATGTCCCTCTGCTCTTCCCCCCTTCCTTCTCGATGCGGCGCCAACGCCTGCTTGTTGCTTACCTGTCAGTCGAACGTTTTTATCCTGCTCTTAGCTCCTGTCGTCGCGTTTATCAGCTCCTTCAGCTCTGTCAGTCAGAGTTTCTCCTGCCATTAGCCCGTCGCAGTCGCGTTCTTGCTCCTTCATCCGTACGGTCGGTTTCCCTGTCCCTCCCTCCCTGTCCCGTCCGTTCTCCTGCCTCCATAAGCCACTGTACCGTCGGTTTCTCCTGCTCATTTAGACCTGTACAGTCAGTTTTCGTTGCTCTTCCATATGACCGTCGGTTTCTCGCCTCCTCTCCTGTCCGTTGGTTTCTTGCTCCTTCACCATCCTGTTCGTCCGGTTTCTTCCATCTCTGCCTCCTCCCCTACTGTCGTAGCGTTTATCCTCCTGCTCTTCCTCCTCCTGTCCAGTAGCGTTTCTCTCCGGCTCTTCTCCAGTCGTGCAGTTTCCTCTGACCTCATTCCCCTGTCCGTCGAGTTTTCCTGACTGCTCCTTCCATCCTGCTCCTGTCGGTTATCCTGCCTCCTTCACATCCTGTCATAAGCGTTTTCCCTGACTCTTACTCCTGTACCGTCAGAGTTTTTCTTCTCTGCCTCATTCCCATCTGTCCCGTCGGTTTCTCCTGCTCTTCCTCCTGTCAGTCGCGTTTCTCTGCTCACTTCCATCGCTGTACCGTCGCGTTTTCTGCTCTTCCCTCCGTTCCGTACTGTGTTGTCCTTCTTCTGCACCGTGTGTTTTCTTCCCTGGCCTCTTCCCTGTACTCGTCGCGTTTATTGCTCCTTACCTCTGCCAGTCGACGTGTTTGTCTTCCATCACTGCCCTCGCGTGTATTGCACTCCATTCCCATACTGTTAAGTATCCTTTACTGCTATTCACCTCTCCCGTCGGGTTTTTAACTCCTTCTCTGTGCTTCGCGTTTACATTGCTCCATTCACCATCCTGTCCCGTGCGTTACTTCCTGCCTCTCCCTCCTGTATCGAGCGTTTATTGCTCCTTCTCCTGTCAGTATGTTTCCGTTGCTCATTCCCCTGTCATGTGGAGTTTTCACTCCGCTCTTCACTCCTGTGCCGTCGCGTTTTTTCTCGGACTCTTACCTCCTGTCTAGTAGAGTTTCTTGCTCCTTCCCTCTGGTCGTCTTTAATTGCCTCTTCCTTACTGCACTTGTCGATCCCTATTCGCTCCCTCTCCCGGTGGCTGTTTTTCTGCTTGCCGTTTGCTCCACTTCGTTCTGACTTTTTTAGGCTTTCCGTGTTACCTACGTGGACACCTCCCCGGGGATCACTCCTTTCAGATGTCACACCCACCCACCCCCATCAGGTCTCCGGTCCCTGCAGCAGTTCTTCTTGCCTTGCAGGGCTCCCCCTTGCACCCTCACTTCCGTTCCCACCCCCGTGATGCCCGACCTCAGTTGCCACTGTCATCATGTTGTTCCTCATTCCTTCCTCTTCTTGGTTGTTTGTTTGCTGCCATCACGGGTGTCTCCCCTTGTCATCACGGGTTCTAGTGTTTCATGGGGCGGCTCTGCGGTGGACCGTGTACTGGAGAGGAGGCATTCCGCTCTCATGAGCAAGCGGTCGTAGGCTCCCGGGTTCTTGTCTGCCTGGGCTCGTTCCTGGTCCAGCTTCCCCCAGTGTGGGTCCCTGTTGTCGTCTTCTCCGCCGTGTGTTGGTCTGTTGTCCTCTCCCCTGATTTTTCTGTTCTCTCTCCGCTGTGCTCTGTCGTTCTCTCTCCAGCTGTTGGGTCTGTCTCTCTTTCTCCCGCTGTGCGTCCGTTGTCGTGTCTCTCCCGTTGGTCTGTTTCTCTCTCCCAGTTTGTGTCCTGTGCTCTTCTCCCGTTGTGTGGTCCTGTCTACCTCTTCTCCCGCTTTGGTCTGTTTGTTCTCCTGCTTAGTCCCGCTTTGTGGGTATTTCTTGTCTCTCTCCACTGTTGTGGTCCCTTCTGTTTGTCTCTCTTCCCCCGATGTGGCATCCTGTCATCTCTCTCTCCACGCTGTGGCTCTCTGCTTCTCTTCTCTCCCCTCTGTTGGGTTCCTTCTAAGTCTTCTCTCCACAGCTGTGGGTTCCCTTGTCTGTCTCCTTCTCCAACTAGCTATGTGTATCCTGTTCTCCTCTCTCCCAGCGTGGTCTCTGTCTGTTTTCTCGCGTGGGTTCTGCTGTCTCTCTCCCCAGTGTGTCTCCTGTCTGTCTCGTCTCTTAGTTGTGGGTCCTGTTCAGTCATTTCTCCCGCTTTCATGTTCCCTGTCTTCTCTTTCTCCCCGCGTGGTTGCTGTAGTCTCTTCCTCGTCTGTGGGTCCTGTCGTCTTCCTTCTCAGCTTTGATTCCTGTTCTTCTCTCTCCAGCGTGGTTCCTGTGTCTCTCTTCCCTGCTGTGGTCTCCGTCTTTCTCTCCCGCTTCTTGTGGTCCTGTTTGCTCTCTCTCACCAGTGTGGTCTTCTTCGTGTCTGTTCTCCCTCAGTGTGGGTCCTGTTGTCCTGTCTCTCCACGCGCTTGTGGATCCTGCCTCTTCTCTCTCCAGCTGTGCTCCTGTCCTCTCTCTCCCCACGCTGTGGGTCCTGTCAGTACTTCTCTCAGACTGTGGGTCTGTCTGTCTTTCTCCCGTGTTGACGTTCTTCCCACCCAACGGGGAGGAGGCCCGCGCGCGCTCTCGTGTGGAGAGCGAGCAGACACAGGGACTCCCAGCTGTGCGATATTCTGCCGGGATGCCCCAGTGTGGCCGCGCGCTGGCCGGGCCACAGTGTGGACGCGACACGTGGACAACGGGATCACCGGCTGTGGCGAGGACGACAGACAGACCCCGCTGGTGGAGAGCGACGAGATGCCCCAGCTGTGGAAGCGCCCAAGGGACCCCGAAGTGTGGAGCGAAACTTATCGGCCAGGGGTACCACCGATGAACGACAGCGGGCCGGCTTTGGAGAAGACAAACAGGGACCAGTAGCTGTGGAGAGAATTACTGACAGGACCCACAGTCTGGAGAGAGAAGACAGGAACCACGGCTTTGGAGAGAGAAACGGAATCATAGCTGTGGAGAGAATTCTGACAGGGACCCACAGCTATGGAGAGAGACAGACAGGGACCCACGCTTTGGAGAGAGACGGACAGGACCCACGCTTTGGAGAGAGACAGACAGGGACCCACGGCTTTGGAGAGAGAAACAGGGACTCACAGCTGTGGGAGAGAAGAGACAGACAGGACCCACAGCTGTGGAGATAATTACTGACCAGGGACCCCTCAGAAGTCAGCTGTGGAGAGAGAGGACAGGGATCCACAGCTGTGGAGAGAGAGACAAACAGGGACCCACAGCTGTGGAGAGAGACAGAGAATGACCCACAGCTGTGGAGAGAGACAAACAGGGACCAGAGCTTTGGAGAGAGTTACTGACAGGGACCCACAACTGTGGATAGAGACATTCAGGGAACACCAACTGTGGAGAGAGAAACAGGGCTCACAGCTGTGGAGCATTAGACAGACAGCGTGCTCAAGCTGTGGAGAATTAGACATGGACAGGGACCACAGCTGTGGAGAGAGACGGCAGGGACCCACAGCTGTGGAGAGAGAGACGAAAGAGATTCAGTTGGGGAGAGAGAGACAGACAGGGACAGCTGGGGAGAGAGAGACAGACAGGACCCACAGCTGGGAGAGAGCTGTTACAGGAGACGAGGCCAGGCAAGACAATAGAGCCCTGAGGGATTCCTAGCTACTCTCTCATTATTATCTGAAGGTCTCCTCTCTCATACAGCTGTCCACGGGAGGCCTGTCCCCATGGAACACTAACGACCCTGTGATCGGAACTGTGATGGAACCTGTGTGGTCAGAGAACAAACAACAAGAAGGGGGAGAATGGGGACATATTGTGAACAATGATTTGGTACAGTATGTCACAGAGGTCCTGGTCAATCACTTGTTGGAACTGATTATTTTTTCAATGGTGGATGACCTTCAATGCAATAGATTAATTTCTCATTTTAAATCTTGGTACCTTGATGTTTTGTTGTTGTTGTTGTTGTTAGCATTGAATATTTGTTATTATCCCTTTGTTATTGTCACCATTTGTTAAAACTGTAAATCCTAAAACTAATTTATCATAATCGTAATTTGATTGTCAACTGCATAGGCCAGAAAACATGGGCCCCCGTGGAAAAAAGGGATTATCTCAATGTATTATCGACAATGTGCAGTATAGTTAATGAGTAATAAACTCTACTGTACAGTATGTTAATGAGTCAATAACTCTACTACTACATGGTATGTTAATGCAAGTTCTAAGGCTAATAACTACTTACTGACAGTTGTTAATGAGTCTAAATAATCCATGTCAGTATGTTAATGAGTCAATAAACTACTATCAGTATGTTAATGAGTCAATAAACTCTACTATACAGTATGTTAATGAGTCTGATATAAACTATGTAGAGTGTTAATGAGTCAATAATACCTAATCTATGTTAATGTTTACCTACTTGCAGTTGAATGATCAGATGATAATCTATATAGCATAGTTAATGAGTCAATACACTCTACTGTAAGTATGTTAATGAGATAAATACATCCTTACTTGCAGTTAATGTTAATGAGTCATAAACTCTACTTACGTATGTAATGTATAGGAGTCAATACTACCGTCGTATTTTGGTTAATTCGTATACGTAGTATGTTAATGAGTCAATAAAATCTACTGTACTAGTTGTTGAGCATAAACTCACGTAAGTATGTTAATGAGTCAAATAAACTTACTGCTGTATGTTAATGAGTCATGATAATAAACTCTACTATACAGTATGTTAATGAGTCAATACCTCTACTGTGCAGTATGTTTAATGAGTCATGGTATAAACTCCACTGTACAGTATGTTAATGAGTCATACTGATAAGACTCTCTGTACAGTATGTTAATGAGTCATGATAATAAACTATACTGTACTTATTAATGAGTCTGATAACTCTACTGTACAGTATGTTAATGAGTCATGATGATAAACTCTACTGTACAGTATGTTAATGAGGTCAATAAAACTTACTGTTCAGTATGTAATGAGTCATACTAACTGTACAGTATGTTAATGAGTCAATATAACTCTACTATTCAGTATGTTAATGGTCATAAACTCTCTGTACAAGTATCTAATTAGT
>NW_019943247.1:27752-39199 GCF_002910315.2 Salvelinus sp. IW2-2015 | reverse complement strand
TGGCCTGATGACTCCTGCTGTCCCCAGTCCACCTGGCCGTGCTGCTGCTCCAGTTTCAACTGTTCTGCCTGCGGCTATGGAACCCTGACCTGTTCACCGGACTTGCTACCTTGTCCCGGACCTGCTGTTTTCGATTCTCTCTCTCTACCGCACCCGCTGTCTCTAACTCTGAATGATCGGCTATGAAAGCCAACTGACATTTACTCCTGAGGTGCTACCTGTTGCACCTCTACAACCACTGTGATTATTATTATTTGACCCTGTGGTCATCTATGAACATTTGAACATCTTGCCATGTTCTGTTATAATCTCCACCCGGCACAGCCAGAAGAGGACTGGCCACCCTCATAGCCTGGTTCCTCTCTAGGTTTCTTCCTAGGTTCTGGCCTTTCTAGGAGTTTTTCATAGCCACCACGCTTCTACATCTGCAATGCTTGCTGTTTGGGGTTTAGGCTGGGTTTCTGTATAGCACTTTGTGACATCGGCTGATGTAAAAAGGGCTTTATAAATACATTTGATTGATTGAGTTGGCCATCACAATGAAGGAACATGGCATAGTTGGCCATCACGGCAGGGATGGGGTATACAGTGTGTCAGGGGAGGGTACTGACAGAAGGCAGGAGGTGGTATACAGTGTGTCAGGGGACGGTACTGACAGAAGGCAGGATGGGGTATACAGTGTGTCAGGGGACGTCTGACAGAAGTAGGATGGGGTATAGAGAGAGAGAGAGAGAGAGAGAGAAGAGAGAGAGAGGAGAGAGAGAGAGAGAGAGAGAGAGAGAGAGAGAAGAGGAGAGAGAGAGAGAAGAGAGAGAGAGAGAGAGAGGAGACGAGAGAGAGAGAGAGAGAGAGAGAGGAGAGAAGAGAAGAGAGAGAGAGAGAGAGAGAGAGAGAGAGAGAGAGAGAGAGAGAAGAGAGAGAGAGAGAGGAGAGAGATCCACAACTGTGGAGAGAGACATACAGGGACCCAGAGCTGCCAGAGAGAGAGACAAACAGGACCCAGAGCTGTGGAGGAATTACTGAACAGGGACCCACACAGCTATGGAGAGAGACAGACAGGGAACACGGCTTTGGAGAGAGAAACAGGGAATCATAGCTGTGGAGAGAATTACTGACAGGGGCCCACAGCTATGGAGAGAGACAGACAGGGACCCACGGCTTTGGGAGAGAGACAGACAGGGACCACGGCTTCGGAGAGAGACAGACGGGACCCACGGCTTTGGAGAGAGAACAGGGACTCACAGCTGTGGAGAGAGA
Source organism: Salvelinus sp. IW2-2015 (assembly GCF_002910315.2). Taxonomy (NCBI): domain Eukaryota; kingdom Metazoa; phylum Chordata; class Actinopteri; order Salmoniformes; family Salmonidae; genus Salvelinus; species Salvelinus sp. IW2-2015. The sequence goes on along the minus strand of NW_019943247.1, from coordinate 37,942 downwards.
GACAGACAGGGACCCACAGCTGTGGAGATAATTACTGACAGACCACAAGCTGTGGAGAGAGAGATGGACAGGGATCCACAGCGTGTGGAGAGAGAGATGGACAGGGATCCACAGCTGTGGAGAGAGAGACAGACAGGGGAACCACAGCTTGGGAGAGAGACAGAGAATGACCCACAGCTGTGGAGAGAGACAAACAGGACCCAGAGCTGCTGCGAGAGAATACTGACAGGGACCCCACAGCTATATGGAGAGAGACAGACAGGGAACCACGGCTTTTGGAGAGAGAAACAGGGAACATAGTGTGGAGGAATACTGACAGGGACCCACAGCTATGGAGAGAGACAGACAGGGACCCACGCCGTTTGGAGAGAGACGGACAGGACCCACGGCTTTGGAGAGAGGACAGACAGGGACCCACGGCTTTGGAGAGAGAAACAGGGACTCACAGCTGTGGGAGAGAGAGACAGACAGGGACCCACAGCCGTGGAGATAATTCTGACAGGGACCCACAGCTGTGGAGAGAGACATGGACAGGGATCCACAGCTGTGAGAGAGAGGACAAACAGGGACCCACAGCTGTGGAGAGAGACAGAGAATGACCCACAGCTGTGGAGAGAGACAAACAGGGACCAGAGCTTTGGAGAGAGTTACTGACAGGGACCCACAACTGTGGATAGAGACATTCAGGGAAACACAACTGTGGAGAGAGAAACAGGGACTCACAGCTGTGGAGAGAATTAGACAGACAGGACCCACAGCTGTGGAGAAAGAAACAGGGACTCACAGCTGTGGAGAATTAGATAGACAGGGACCCACAGCTGTGGAGAGAGAGACGGACAGGGACCCACAGCTTGGAGAGAGAGACAGAAAGAGATTCAGTTGGGGAAGAGAGACAGACAGGACCCACAGCTGGGGAGAGAGAGACAGACAGGACCCACAGCTGGGGAGAGAGCTGTTACCAGGGAGACGAGGCCAGGCAAGACAATAGAGCCCTGAGGGATTCCTAGCTACCTCTCTCATTATTATCTAGAGGTCCTCCTCTCTCATACAGCTGTCCACGAGGAGCCTGTCCCCATGGAACACTAGACACCCTGTGATGGACACTGTGATGGACACCCTGTGATGGTCAGCAGACAAACAACAAGAGGAAGGGAGGAATGGGGACATATTGTGAACAATGATTTTGTACAGTATGTCACAGAGGTCCTGGTCAATCACTTGTTGGGAACTGATTATTTTTCAATGGTGGATGACCTTCAATGCAATAGATTAATTTCTCATTTTAAATCTGGTACCTTGATGTTTTGTTGTTTGTTGTTGTTACATTGAATATATTGTTATTATCCCTTTGTTATTGTCCACTATTTGTTAAACACTGTAAATCCTAAAATAATTTATCATATCGTATTTGATTGTCAACTGCATGGCAGAAAACATGGGCCCACGTGGAGGGGATTATCTCATGTATTATCGGACAATGTGCAGTATGTTAATGAGTAATGATTAAACTCTACTGTACAGATGTTAATGAGTCAATACACTCTACTACAGTATGTTAATGAGTCATATAAACTATACTGTACAGTATGTTAATGAGTCAATACCTCTACTGTAGAGTATGTTATGAGTCAATAAACTCTACTGTACAGTATTAATGAGTCAATACACTCTACTGTACAGTATGTTAATGAGTCATAAACTCTACTGTACAGTATGTTATGAGTCAATAAACTCTATGTTGCAGTTGTTAATGAGTCAATACACTCTACTGTAAGTATGTTATTAGTCAATTAAACTATTACTGTACAGTATGTAATGAGTCATTAAAACTCTACTATACAGTATGTTATGAGTCAATACACTCTACTATAAGTATGTTAATGATGTCATGATAATAAACTCTACTGTGAGTATGTTAATGAGTCATAAACCTACTATATCATTATGTTAATGAGTCAATACACTCTACTGTCAGTATGTTAATGAGTCAATAAACATCTACTATACAGTATGTTATGAGTCAATAAACTCTACTATACAGTATGTTAATGAGATCAAATAAACTCTACTATACAAGTATGTTAATGAGTCACGATAATAAACTCTACTGTACAGTATGTTAATGAGTCAATAAACTCTACTTACAGTATGTTAATGAGTCAATAAACTCTACTGTATAGTATGTTATGAGAGGCAATACAACTCTACTGCACAGTATGTTAATGAGTAATAAACTATACTTGCTGTATTTAATGAGTCATGATGATAATCTATACTATACAGTATGTTATGAGTCAATACACTCTACTGTGCAGTATGTTAATGAGTCAATTAAACTCCACTATACAGTATGTTAATGAGTCAATAAACTCCGCACAGTTATGTTAATGAGTCATATAATAAACTACACTGTGCAGTATGTAATGAGTATACACTCTACTGTACCAGTATGTTAATGATGTCATGATAATAAACTATACTGTACAGTATGTTAATGGTCCTGATGATAAACACTACTGTTACAGTATGTTAATGAGTCATGATGATAAACTCACTCTGCAGTATGTTAATGAGTCAATAAACTCTACTATACAGTATTTAATGAGTCAATACACTCTACTGCTACAGTATGTTAAATGAGTCATTGTAATAAACTCTACTGTACAGTATGTAATCTCTCTGGCCAGGTAGTCCTGAGGCATGGTCCTAGGGCTCAGGTTCTCCAAGAGAAGAGAAAGAGAGAAAGAGAGAAAGAGAGAGAATTAGAGGGAGCATACTTAAATTCACACAGGACACCGGATAAGACAGGAGAAATACTCCAGATATAACAGACTGACCCTAGCCCCCCGACCCAAACTATTGCAGCATAATTACTGGAGGCTGAGACAGGAGGGGTTGGGACACACTGTGGCCCCGTCCGACTATACCCCCGGACAGGGCCAACCAGGCAGGATATAACTCCACCCACTATGCCAAAGCACAGCCCAAATTCCACTAGAGGGATATCTTCAATCACCAACTTACTACCCTGAGACAAGGCCGAGTATAGCCCACAAAGATCTCCCCGACGGCACGAACCCGAGGGGGGCGCCAACCCCTAACTATGCCATATCCCTTCATTGTGTTGGCCAACTCTGCCATGTTCATTCATTTTGATACCAATCTTGACACAAATCAAGAGCTGCCAGGAAAGTCAACCCCTTTGGCTTACATGGAAAAGAGAAATTGTCAGTCAGAAACTAACTACTTTACTATATTAGAAACCACCCAAGGCCTTTCAATTACCTGCTTGATTTAAGTGTCTTCAACACCATGTTTCAATTATTGACTGAAACATATATTAATATATGTAATGTCACTAAAATGACCTAGAAGCTAGCGTTATAAAATAGTCACTGTATTGTGTAATTTCCAACATTCTTAGAGGATTGTGGGAATGCTCCATGATATATAACCAATGGGTGGGATGTGTATAGTGGAGAKGGACTGTCTAACTGTACCCTAAGCACTGAACTACCTTCTTATCCCAACAGTTGCCATACCCAAATGTTTTTTAAAATTTAATCAGGCAAGTCACCCTAACGATGCTGGGCCAATTGTGCGCCGCCCAATCACGACCGGTTATGATACAGCCTGGAATCGAACCAGGGTCTGTAGTGACGCCTCTAACACTGAGATGCAGTGGCTTAGACCGCTGCCCCACTCGGGATATTGCAAAACGTTCTGCCACAAACCTTCTGTGATTCTACCTGGGTTTGCTGAACAGAAGTGTCTGTCTGTCTGTCTGTCTGTCTGTCTGTCTGTCTGTCTGTCTGTCTGTCTGTCTGTCTGTCTGTCTGTCTGTCTGTCTGTCTGTCTGTCTGACTGTCTGACTGTCTGACCCCTTGTAACCAGAGATGATATACCCTCTGATATTCACTAAGACTTCTCTAATTGAGTTCAAAATACTTTGTTCTTTGTCAGGGGTCTCTACCCTTCAGCAGTCCCTACTCAGTCCCTCACAGCCCTGTCTGGAACCCAATTAGCGTATAATTGATGACCTTGAAATTAATGAATTAACCTTTGTTAGCATAGCCTACATTCTAATTAAAGTGATGCTCCAAACGTTTTTGTATTATTGAGCCATTAATTTTGAAAGTAGTGCTCAGGAGCCAATTCATATGACATGTTACGAATTYCAATTCGTAAAATATTTAGAAATGTGTAAGTACTTAAGATCCCAGACTGCATCTTGTACTCTGTCCCTGCTCAGTGTATTTAGAGGTAAGAACCTGGCACTAATTGTGGTTCACGGTCTCTTGCTTTACTACCGCTGGATACAGTCACTCAGTTGTTGTTTTATGGTCCTCAATGGCGTCGTGACAACAACATTCATTACAGAATCAACGGTGGCTCTTCTCTCTCTATCCTCTCCTTAGGAGGTTTCTTAAAGCTATTCCATTAATGGGAAACAATATAAACCATACATCTGAAATCTGAGTGAAAGAGCTGACCTAAACAGCCCCTTTAATATGGAGGTAATGGATGATTTTCTCCCCTTTAATATGGAGGTAAAGGATGATTACCTTCCCTTTAATATGCTGGTAATGGATGTTAACCTCCCCTTTAATATGGAGGTAATGGATTGTTTACCTCCCCTTTAATATGGAGGTATTGGATGATTACCTCCCCTTTAATATGGAGATAGGATGATTACCTCCCCTTTAATATGGGGGTAATATATGAATACCTCCCTTTAATATGGAGGTAATATATGAATACCTCCCTTTAATATGGAGGTATTGGATGATTACCTCCCTTTAATATGGAGGTACTAGATGATTACCTCCCCTTTAATATGGGGTAATGGATGAATGCCACCCCCCTTTAATATGGGGTAATGGATGAAGCCACCCCCCTTTAATATGGAGGTACTAGATGATTACCTCCCCTTTAATATGGGGTAATGGATGAATGCCACCCACATTTAATATGGAGGTAATGGATGAATGCCACCCCCTTTAATATGGAGGTATAGATGATTACCTCCCCTTTAATATGGGGGTAATGGATGAATGCCACCCCCCTTTAATATGGGGTAATGGATGAATGCCACCCCCTTTAATATGGGTAATGGATGATACCTCCCCAATATGGAGGTAATGTGGAATGCCACCCCCCTTTAATATGGAGGTAATGGATGAATGCCACCCCCCTTTAATATGGGGTAATGGATGAATGCCACCCCCCTTTAATATGGAGGTAATAGATGATTACCTCCCCTTTAATATGGGGTAATGGATGAATGCCACCCCCTTTAATATGGAGGTAATGGATGATTACCTCCCCTTTAATATGGGGGTAATGGATGAATGCCACCCCCCTTTAATATGGAGGTAATGGATGAATGCCACCCCCTTTAATATGGGGGTAATGGATGAATGCCCCCCCTTTAATATGGAGGTAATAGATGATTACCTCCCTTTAAATGGGGTAATGGATGAATGCCACCCCCTTAATATGAGGTAATAGATGATTACCTCCCCTTAATATGGGGTAATGGATGAATGCCACCCCCCTTTAATATGGAGGTAATGATGAATGCCACCCCCCTTTAATATGGGGTAATGGATGAATGCCACCCCCTTTAATATGGAGTAATAGATGATTACCTCCCCTTTAATATGGGGTAATGGATGAATGCCACCCCCTTTAATATGGAGGTAATGGATGAATGCCACCCCCCTTTAATATGGAGGTAATAGATGATTACTAATGTTATAGACTGGATCCCATTAAGTACATAAGGACCCATTTAGTATGACCACAGGGCGGCCTGGTACTACGCATGTCCAATGTTGATACCATGAGCACTTAAACAAGGAAGCACTCCCCCATGGATCAGCGATCTGGCTTGATTTGTTTTGTCATGTGTTCGATGATGTTCTGTTCTTTATGTTATACTCTGTAAGAGAGTGTAATGTAGGCTGTAGGGACTGTTAGTGTAGGATGTAGGAACTGTTTTGTAGGATGTAGGAACTGTTATATGTAGAATGTAGGAACTGTTTATTGTAGGATGTAGGAGCGTTTAGTGTAGGATGTAGGAACTGTTTAGATGTAGGATGTAGGAACTGTTAGTGTGGATAGGAACTGTTAGTTAGATGTAGACTGTTATGTAGGATGTAGGAACTGATTTAGTGTAGGATGTAGGAACTGTTTAGTGTAGGATGTAGGAACTGTTTAGTGTAGGATGGTAGGAAGGCTGTTTAGTGTAGGATGTAGGAACTGTTTAGTGTGGAGATGTAGGAACTGTTTAGTGTAGGATGTAGGAATGTTTAGTGTAGGAGTAGGAACTGTTTAGTGTAGGATGTAGGAACTGTTTTATTGTAGGATGTAGGAACTGTTTAATGTAGGATGTAGGAACTGTTTAGTGTAGGATTGAGGAATGTTAGTGTAGATGTAGAGACTGTTTAGTTGGTAGGATGTAGGAACTGTTTATGTAGGATGTAGAACTGTTTAGTGTGGATGTAGAACTGTTTGTGTAGGATGTAGGAACTGTTTAGTGTAGGATGTAGGAACTGTTAGTGTAGGATGTAGGAGTTAGTGTATGTAATTTTCCCTTGCTGCGCTGCATGTGAATGTGTCACTATGACTTTTTAAACGATAACACACAAACTCTACTGTCCACAGATGTAGGATCTAATTTGATTAAGATCACTCTTTAGTTGCTGGGGAATTTTCCTGCACGGCAGGAAATGCATACCTGTAGTGTAATCAAGGTTAAAAAAGGCTTCTAAAGTTTTTAATTTCCACTTATAAATGTCAGACATGATTTTCCTAACGAAAAATATATCAACCCCAACAAAAACGATTCCATGATTATAATCCACATAATAATTCACATTTTCTGTTGCTGCGGGATTATTTTCCTGCTGTAGCAAACTGACTCAAATTAAGAATTGTAAAAAAGATATATATATATAAAAGACTAATATATCTTGATTAGATAAGTATTCAACCCTTGAATCAATACATGTTAGAATCCCCTTTGGCAGCGGTTACAGCTGTGAGTCTTTCTGGGTAAGACATTGAGAGCTTTCCACAATTGGATTGTACAATATATGCCCATTATTATTTTCAAAATTATTCAAACTCTGTCAAATTTGTTGTTGATCATGTGTAGACAACCATTTTCAGGTCTTGCCATATATTTTCAAGCAGATTAAGTCAAAACTGGAACTCGTCCACTCAGGAACATTCACTGTCTGGTAAGCAACCCAGTGTAGATTTGGCCTTGTGTTTTAGGTTATGTCTTGCTGAATGGTGAATTCAACTCCCAGTGTCCGGTGGAAAGCAGAATGAACCTGGTTTTCCTCTAGGTATAGCCGTGTGTGCTACATTCTGTTTCTTTTTACCTGAAAACCCCAACAATTACAAGCATAACCATAACATGATGCAGCCACCACTATGCTGATGAAATATGGAGAGTGTTACTCAGTAATGTGTTGTATTGTATTTTCCCCAAACATAACACTTTGTATTCAGGACAAAAAGTAAATTGCTTTGCCACATTTTTTTGCAGTATTATTTTAGTGCATATTAGCGAATAATGTTTTGGAATATCTGTACTCTGTATAGGCTTCCTTCTTTTCACTTTGTCAATTAGGTTAGTAAAGTTGAATAACTATGATGTTATTGATTCRTCCTCAGTTTTCTCTTATCACARCCATTAAACTSTGTTACTGTTTTAAAGTCACCATTGGCCTCATGTTGAAATCCCTGAGCGGTTTCCTTCCTCTCCGGCAACTGAGTTAAAGAATCTTAAACACTATTATTGCACACAGAGTCCATGCAATTTATTATGTGACTTGTTCAGCAAAATTTTACGCTTGAACTTATTTAGGCTTGCCATAACAAAGAAGTTGAAAACATATTAACTCAAGACGTTTAAGATTTACTTTTTAAAATGTATTTGTAAAAATATCAAMGCATTCTTCCACTTTGACATTATGGGGTATTATATGTAGGTCAGTGACAAAAAAAAAATCTACATTTAATCCATTTAAATTCAGGCTGTAACACAACAAAATGTGGAAAAGGTCAAGGGGTGTAAATACTCTCTGAAGGCTCTGTGTACAATGATGTTGTTTCAAACAGTTGGGTAAAAAAATGAAAACAATCATTCACTTTGGATTTATGTCCAATGTCCTCAGTAGCAGCTATAGGATTTGACAGCTGTAAGGAGCTCTTGTTTTCCTTGTTGGAAACATGGGGGCAGAGGTCAAATACCCCTCTAGAGTATTATCCAACAAATCCAACAGTGTATGTACTCTCTTATATATTACTCTGTGCTACTCAGTGTATTATATATTACTCTGTACTACTCAGTATATTATATATTACTCTGTATTACTCAGTATATTATATATTACTCTGTACTACTCAGTATATGATATATTACTCTGTATTACTCAGTATATTATATATTACTCTGTACTACTCAGTATATTATATATTACTCTGTAGTAGTCAGTATATTATATATTACTCTGTAATACTCAGTGAACGTACTCTATTATATTTTACTCTGTAATACTCTTACATGTGTTTAATCGATCTAATAACACTAGCGTTGCCTTATCTGACCTTTGACCTAAACCAAGGAATCAATAGCTGTCAGAGCTCTTATTTATTCTAGAGATTACAGATTTTTTTAACATAAACTGGTGACCTTAAAATAGTAGTATTTAAATATTACTCGTATTTGTTTTTTAAAAGGTATTGCCTTCAGATGAGTCCATTACTCTGTGGGGTGTCGTAGAGCGAAACGTAGAACACCATCATGTTTGTGGGTGTAAGGGGTGCGTACTGGCGGCAGAGAAGTCAGGCGCGGAGAGCAAAAACTGCGTTACAACGGCGCAGTTTAATAATAAATCACCGTAAACAGAACAATCAATACAATGGGTACAAACCATCACATACACCAGAATAACGTGCAAAAGCAGTTACAATAAACAAAATACACAACATGTAATGATGGAATAGGTGTGTGACAAAACAAGACAAAACAAATGGAAAATAAAAAATGGATCAACGATAGCTAGAAAACCGGCGACGCCGACCGCCGAACGCCGGCCACCGAACGCCGCCCGACAAGGCAGAGGAGAACAACTTCGGCGGAAGTCGTGACAGTGGGAGTCTCACATTTTCATAGTTTATATGCCAAACCGTTCGGGTATACAGATGTTTATGTGAGAAGTCTGATTTTCGGGATACTTCATGGTCTGACAAACATCGCTGTCATCGCTGCGACCTTTCACCTGGAGATGCGGCGGATGTGGATGTGGCGGATTCAGAGGCAATAATATCTCTAGCTTAAACTCATGGATTTTGATGGGGATTTTTGGTTTGTTATTTAACTTTGATTGATGCACCGGTGCATCAATCGACTCTAGTGTTTAAATTGTTTTTAATGTAGACTATTTCAGTGCATTTGGAACTTTTTCAGTGAAATGTAGGACTATTTCAGAGGCATTAGGATTATTTAGGACTTGAGAGCAGTTAGCCCAGCAATGACTCACTGGGCACACACCTGGTTGAATCAACATTGTTCCCTGCCATTTCAATTAAATAACATTGAACCAACGTGTCATAGATGTTGAATTGACGTCTGTGCCCAGCGGGGAGTTGTTTACCTGTCCTCCGAGGCAGTATTGGCCGGGTGTGAGCTGGGATGTTGCACAGACCAATTTGCACCTGTTCTAACTGTTAGAAGCGCGAAGGGTGGTTGGCACAGTCTTCTCTTGGTCCTAAGGTCCATCCACTTGCTAGTATCCATGAAGCATAGAAATAAAGCAAAATCACTTTAGTAAGAATAGAGATTATAAGACACAAGCAGCATCGACATTTACAGCAATCCATTGGTCACTAACCAACTGTTCGCTGCTCTGGCACCCCAATGGTGGAACAAACTCCCTCAACGCCCAGGTCAGCGGAGTCAATCACCACCTTCCGGAGACACCTGAAACCCCACCTCTTTAGGAATACCTAGGATAGGATAAAGTAATCCTTCTAAACCCCCCCCCCTTAAAAGAGTTAGATGCACTATTGTAAAGTGGTTGTTCCACTGGATATCATAGGTGAATGCCCCAATTTGTAAGTCGCTCTGGATAAGAGCGTCTGCTAAATGACTTAAATGTAAATGTAACTGT
>NW_019943247.1:21391-22789 GCF_002910315.2 Salvelinus sp. IW2-2015 | reverse complement strand
CTTACCTCATATCAAGGGATCTGGCCTGTTTCCCAAGAAAGCAGTATATCATTTGCATCGGGCAGTATATCTCTCTCAGGAGGCAGAGAAAAAGGGGCCAGAGGGCGGGCTGCCTTCTGAGAATTCATAGGCAATTGAATAAACCCCCACTTCCTTCCATTCTGCTAGCAAACGTGCAATCTTTGGAGAATAAAATTGATGACCTACGCGGAAGATTAATAAATGTTCTTAGGGATAGGCCCCTTTTTTCTCAATTTCCTGCCTGAATGACGTGCCCAAAGTAAACTGCCTGTAGCTCAGGCCCTGAAGCCAGGATATGCATATAATTGGTACCATTGGAAAGAAAACACTTTGAAGTTTGTAGAAACGTTAAAATATTGTAGGATAATATAACACAATAGATATGGTAGGAGAAAATCCAAAGAAAATCCAAAGAAGGACACAGTCCTGGAAATTCGTGTTTGCGCGCGCCATGAARAAATTACGCACCTGCTAAAATCGGTTTCCTATTGATTCCTTCCGATGGCATTGAGGAGTCCACCACATCAGTCATTGGCTTCATCAATAAGTGCATCGATGGCGTCGTCCCCACAGTGACAGTACGTACATACCCCAACCAGAAGCCATGGATTACAGGCAACATCCGCACTGAGCTAAAGGGTAGAGCTGCTGCTTTCTCTAACCCGGAAGCTTATAACAAATMCCGCTATGCCCTCCGACGAACCATCAAACTGGGAAAGCGTCAATACAGGACTATACAGGACTACAGGATTGAATCGTACTACACCAGATCTGATGCTCATTGGATGTGGCAGGGCTTGCAAACCATTACAGGGAAACACAGCCGAGAGCTGCCCAGTGAGCCTACCAGATGAGCTAAACTACTTCTATGCTCGCTTCGAGGCAAATAACCCTGAAACATGCATGAGAGCACCAGCTGTTCCGGAAGACTGTGTGATCACGCTCTCCGCAGCCAATGTGATTAAGACCTTTAAACAGGTCAACATTCACAAGGCCGCAGGGCCAGATGGATTACCAGAATGTGTACTGCGAGAATACGCTGACCAACTGGCAAAAGTCTTCACTGACATTTTCTACCTCTCCCTGTCCGAGTCTGTAATACCAACATGTATTATGCAGACCACCATAGTGCATGTGCCCAAGAACACGAAGGTAACCTGCCTAAATGACTACCGACCCGTAGCACTCACGTCTGTAGCCATGAAGTGTTTTGAAAGGCTGGTCATGGCTCACATCAACACCATTATCCCAGAAACCCTAGACCCACTCCAATTTGCATACAGCCCCAAACAGATCCACAGATGATGCAATCTCTTTTGCACTCCACACTGCCCTTTCCCACCTGGAGAAAAGGAACACCTATGTGAGAATGCTATT
>NW_019943247.1:13911-15489 GCF_002910315.2 Salvelinus sp. IW2-2015 | reverse complement strand
AATTGAACTACAGCTCAGCGTTCAACACCATAGTGCCCTCAAAGCTCATCACTAAGCTAAGGACCCTGGGTTAAGCACTCCTCTGCAACTGGATCCTGGACTTCCTGATGGGCCACCCAGGTGGGTAATGACAAAACGGATGGCACTGTGATAGACTACATCCAATTTGCTGAGTAGAGTGTTGGGGGCTGTTTTGTAAATGACATCACCAAAGTCAAGGATTGGTAGGCTAGTCAGTTTTCCAAGGTTTGCTTGGCAGCATGAGTGAAGGAGGCTTTGTTGCGAAATAGGAAGCCGATTCTAGATTTAATTTTGGATTGGAGATGCTTAATGTGAGTCTGGAAGGAGAGTTTACAGTCTACCCAGACACCTAGGTATTTGTAGTTGTCCACATATTCTAAGTCAGAACCGTCCAGAGTAGTGATGCTAGTCGGGCGGGCAGCAATCGGTTAAAGAGCATGCATTTAGTTTTACTAACATTCAAGAGCAGTTGAAGGCCACGGAAGGAGTGTTGCATGGCATTGAAGCTCATTTGGAGGTTTGTTAACACAGTGTCCAAAGAAGGGCCAGATGTATACAGAATGGTGTCATCTGCATAGAGGTGGATCAGAGAATCACCAGCMGCAAGAGCGACATCATTGAAATAAACAGAGGAAAGAGTCGACCCGAGAATTGAACCCTGTGGCACCCCCATATAGACTGCCAGAGGTCCGGACAACAGGTCCTCCTATTTGACACAGTGAACTCTATCTGAGAAGTAGTTGGTGAACCAGGCGAGGCATTCATTTGAGAAACCAAGGCTATTGAGTCTGCCGACAAGAATGCAGTGATTGACAGAGTCGAAAGCCTTGGCCAGGTCGTTGAAGACGGCTGCACAGTACTGTCTTTTATCGATGGCGGTTATGATGTCGTTTAGGACATTGAGCGTGGCTGAGGTGCACCCATGACCAGCTTGGAAACCAGATTGCATAGTGGTAAAGGAACAGTGGGATTCAAAATGGTCTTTGATCTGTTTGTTAACTTGGCTTTTGAAGACTTTAGAAAGGCAGGGCAGAATGGATATAGGTCTATAACAGTTTGGGTCTAGAGTGTGTCCCCCTTTGAAGAGGGGGATGACCGCGGCAGCTTTCCAATCTTTGGGGATCTCATACGATACGAAAGAAAGGTTGAACAGGCTAATAATAGGGGTTGCAACAATTTCGGTGGATAATTTTAGAATGAGAGGGTCCAGATTGTCTAGCMCAGCTGATTTGTAGGGAGCTAGATTTTGTAGATCATCAGCTATCTGGAGTTGGGTGAAGGAGAAGCGGGCGGAAGGGGGGCTTGGGCAAGTTGTTGCAGGGGGTTGCAGAGCTGTTGGCYGGGGTAGGGGTAGCCAGGTGAAAAGCATGGCCAGCCGTAGAAAAATGCTTATTGAAATTCTCGATTATCGTATATTTATCGGTRGTGACAGTGTTTCCTATCCTCAGTGCAGTGGGCAGCTGGGAGGTGGTGTTCTTATTCTCCATGTACTTTACAGTGTCCCAAAACTTTTTGGAATTAGTGCTACAGGATGCAAATTTCTGTTTGAAAAAACTA
>NW_019943247.1:6465-8527 GCF_002910315.2 Salvelinus sp. IW2-2015 | reverse complement strand
CAAACTAGCCTTAGCTTTCCTAACCGACTGTGTATATTAGTTCCTTACTTCTCTGAAAAGTTGCATATCGCGTGGCCTGTTCGATGCTAATGCTGTACGCCACAGGAATGTTTTTGTGCTGGTAAAGGGCAGTCAAGTCTGGAGTAAACCAAGGGCTATATCTGCTCTTTGTTCTACATTTTTTTAATGGGGCATGCTTCTTTAAGATGGTGAGGAAAGCAAAGTTATTATCTAGGGATAGGTAGGTCATAGCAATCTCGTGAAGTTTATGGGAGAGTTTGGACAGTGATGAGGGGTGGTTCGTTTGACCGCGGACCCGTTACGAATGCAGGCAATGAGGCAGTGATCACTGAGATCCTGGTTGAAAGACGACAGAGGTGTATTTAGAGGGCAAGTTGGTCAGGATGAAATCATTATGAGGGTCACATGGTTACGGATTTAGGGTTGTACCTGGTAGGTTCCTGATAATTTGTGTGAGATTGAGGGCATCTAGCTTTAGATTGTAGGACGACCGGGGTGTTTAGCATAATCCAGTTTATGTCACCTAACAGTATGAACTCTGAAGATAGATGGGGGCAATCAATTCACCATATGGTGTCCAGGGCACAGCTGGGGGCTGAGGGGGGTCTATAACAAGCGGCAACAGTGAGAGACTTATTTCTGGAAAGGTGGATTTTTAAAAGTAGAATCTCAAATTTTTTGGGCACATACCTGGATAGTGTGACAGAACTCTGCAGGCTATCTCTGCAGTAGATTGCACTCTGCCCCCTTTGGCAGTTCTATCTTTTGGAAAATTGTTGTTGTGGGGGTGGACATTTCTGAATTTTTGGTGGTCTTCCTAAGCCCGGATTCAGACACGGCTAGGACATCAGGGTTGGTAGAGTGTGCTAAAGTAGTGAATAAAACAAACTTAGGGAAGAGGCTTCTGATGTTAACATTTATGAAACCAAGGCTTTTACAGTTATAGAGTCAACAAATGAGAACGCCTGGGGAATAGGTGTAGTGCGTGTGGGGCTATAGGGCCTGGGTTAACCTGGTTCCAACTGCCGTGTCTTTGTGAGTGCGGTGTGGGTGAACGGATGATCTCCGCATGTGTATTTCCCACCGTAAACATGGAGGAGGACAGGTTATGGTCTGGGGGTGCTTTGCTGGTGACACTGTCTGTGATTTATTTAGAATTCAAGGCACCACTTAACCAGCATGACTACCACAGCATTCTGCAGCGATATGCCATCCCTTCTGGTTTGCGCTTAGTGGGACTATCATTTTGTAACACTTTTTTGGTTACTACATGATTCAAAATGTGTTATTTCATGTTTTCACTATTATTCTACAATGTAGAAAAATAGTAAAAATAAGTAAATCCCTGTAATGAGTAGGTGTGTCCAAACTTTTAACTGTTATTGTATATATACACATTTGTATATAAATGTAATCCAAATCCCAACCTACATTTACTTGTTGTAACRCACTCAGGTTCCAAATCTGTTTGAGACGAGACAGACTTTTACTTTTTACAGAAAGTATCCTATTTACACTTTGCAGTACATTTTAACACTGGAATCAATGTTTATGAYTCATATCGATGCTTTCAAAGGGATACGTTTGTTTTAAGAGGCAGTTTCTCTTTTAGAAATAAGCAAAACTACTAATTCCATCAGAATCGTTCAATGTACTGATACAACTACTCCATCTGTTCTATTGAAAGAAAAGTGTTTTTAAAAATKACAAAAATCTTTAATTGCTTTATTTTCAAACATGAAGTTTAGGAGTCAGGGTTTGGACAGCCACCTCTCTATAGAAATCGTTTTTTTCCTTCCAATTCTCGTCAATGATTTTCAGGGAGGAAAATGTGGAATTGGAATTTGGTTGGACTTTCTGAATTGACTGTAATTAAAATGGAATTGACCCCAACCCTAGTAGTTGGCTCTGCATAAAGAGGGAGCTTGAACGGACAGTCAGAAATATTGGACAGTCTATTGTTGACGGTACTGTAATAGATCAGTCCCTCTGAGTAAGCAGAGAGAAGAGATGACCGGGTCAATACGGTTAACCTGGAATA
>NW_019943247.1:0-4104 GCF_002910315.2 Salvelinus sp. IW2-2015 | reverse complement strand
GTTCTCTCGGCTGGAGAGCCTTTTTTTCGGACTTCCTCTGGTGCTTCCACCCACACTACCAGCCTGGCTACCCCCACCACCTCCACACCAGGCTTGGTCCTCCCTCTCTCCCCATCTCCTGGTTCTCCTTCTCCTGGAGCTCAGTGTCCTGTTTCTCCCCCACATCGGAGGGGCGGTGAGCTTGACCAGGGGATCTCCTCCCCCCTGGGGTTGCCTCCTCGGTGGAGGGGAGCTGGGGCAGGGTTCTCCTCTTGCGCTCTGTATAGCTGGAGGAGGCCATGGAGGCAGAGTGACTGGACTCACTGATCTCAGCTATAGAGAGACAGGGTATAAAAAATCATAATCATTTCTACACAATAATATCTACTGTGTCTAACTCTCATATATTGGCAATATAAATACCCAACACTCTTTTCTTTATTCTAGTTATTATTGACTATATACTGAAAATAAGTGTATGACAATAAATTAAAAACAACTGAAAAACAGCAAAAGCACTTCAATTTCAGAACAGGTCTAAACCCAGCATAGCACCTCTGTCCTCAGTGTGGTAGTGGACATGGGACTCGCTCCAGAGCCCTCGGGTCAGTCCTGATGTGGCTGGCTGCCAGAGTAGCCCATTGGGAACCCACCTGGGACCACCCACAACCAGCTCCTCTGGGAGAGACTGGAGGACAAAAGGGGAGAAAGCGACATTGAACAACACCCAGTCCCCAACATAAAGGGAGAGACTAGAGCACAGGGGGAAGACAAGATAAATTCTACTAGTCAGAGTGTCACAGTGGCATGTACACATCTATTATTTACAGGTTAAAATGCTTAGGACTACTTCAAGCAAAACAGCACTTTTGAGAGCATATATCCTTTCTTTATAAAAAATCTTATTCTTTCCACAAGGAATGGCATCAAACTGAAAGCTTTCTTTACGTGTGAAGTCTGTTTTAATCTTGGGAGTATAAATATAGCAAATCTACAGTAGTGTCTGACTTGGAGTTGAACTCCTTCACTCCTCTGCAATGGAGAGTCTCTGTGTAGACAGACAGAAATGCTGTTACCTCTGGTTCGATACGTCCAGGCTTGCCTCTGTCTCCTGAGCCTGGTCTCTGAGTGGTCAGTCTCTCTCTCTGGATGTCAGGATAMCCCCCCACCCTGGACAGAGCCTGGTAGTCCTCCACACCAAATACCTGGGCCAGAACATGGACTTAAATAAARATTCAACCAAACATTCAYTCAAGAGGRCAACATAATGTGGGCTTAGTGCACTTGCACAGTACCACTTGSAYTAAATARGAGGCCATGVCCTRGACAAAAAGACACCAATTCTGGGACTAAWGACTGTGTAAAATAGTTATTCAGATYAAACAGGATTCAAATGACAGTTTAAGKTCATTAAAGTCCTATTTACCATCCCCACCTTGTCAATCATTCTCCTGGCCTCCTCCTCTTGGTTATCTTCGTTCTCTATCTCTATGGTATAGGTCCCCCGGTCACTATAGTCGTCTCCATGGCGATTCTGAAACCCCTCCCCAAGTCCTATCGGTTGGTGTTGGTCGCGGTGGTAAGGAACGGAATCCTTGGTCCTCTCTCTCTCTCTTAACTCTCCTCCGATGGGTGCCATTTTGGAAGCTGAGGACCTGTGTCGTCGGGCTGGGCTATCTTCCTCGGCAAAGAGTCCCTCTGGGACYTTGGCGCGCCCCTCTCGTATCTTGACCCCTGACCCCTCTAGTCGGCCGCCCCACAGCCCCCTGGAGTGGTCCTCGAGGGCGGCCCGGCGTTGCTCTCCCAGCGRGGCTGCGTTCTCTGAGTCGCTCTGGGTACCGTCCTCGTGTTTACTACCTGAAACGAGAGAGAAGGGGGTTGGACGTTTGGTGTGTGCAGTTATAATCCTATGAACCTATTGGGTTGGTTTCCCAGACACCGATTAAGCATAGTCCTAGACTATGAAGCGCTTTCGATGGAGATTATCCATTGAGCATGCTTTCAAATCAAGGACTAATCTTAATCTGTGTTTGGGAAACTGTCTCATAGTGTAATAACTGTGTAGTGCTATGTAATGCAATGGCAAGAGGACTTGCTGACGGAAAAATCTAAATTCTATTCTCATGGTGATTGGTTGGTTGGTCTTACCTTTAAGACTCTTCAGCTGAACCGGCACGTCACTCTTCACGCTCTCCCCGTCGTCCTCCACCACTCTGTCGACCGACTCCGTACGYGCCAATGGGATCTCGTTCTGGGCCAGCCAATCAGCTACTTTCACCTCCGCCGCCACCATGGCCGTTTGCAGGGCGCTCAGCTCCTCTCCRGCGCCCTTCTTTGGGGGCCGTGGCCTCACCTCCGGCACCACCTTCGCCACCCGGTCCTTAACCGTCACCTTATTGGACGCCTGCAGGTCAAAGTCGATGGTGAAGGAGGCGTGGCCCTGGGGGACGGCTTCAGGGCCGGAGGCGGCGGTGGCGCCTTCCGTTGCTTGGGAGGGGGTTCATTGGTATAGGAGGGGATCTCGAAGTAACTGGGCTCCTGGCTTGAGGTGTACAGGCCATTCTCCTGGGCCTCGGCTGTTGTTCCTTGGGGTCTTTACAATCTGTCGTTTCAAGAATATCAAGATGGCGTATACAAGGACTTAGACTTTGAGAATTTCAATTGCAAGTCTACTGTTATCTGGTAGGGTTTTTAGTATAAACAGGCACACAGAAAGACAGGCAGACAGACAAAGTGAAACACAGCTAACTTCAGTCTGTATTCCAGGCTAGACAGCATCTACCTGACTCAGATCTCTCCTTCAGTCTGTATTCCAGGCTAGACAGCATCTACCTGACTCAGATCTCTCCTGCTTCCTGTCAGTTGTCGTACCATCCTGCTTCCCAGAGTTCTCATCGTCTGCGTCCCCGTCCCCCCACCAGGAAGGCTGGCCGTACAGAGGGGTGCCCCTTTTTAGTACTGCAATGTCCCCTGGGAAAGAAACAACAACAAGGTCAGTGAGAAAAACACAGATTTTGTTTTGAACTGAAATTGTGTTTCCTCACAGTTCACCAAAAGACTATTGTGACAGAACAAGTTTAACCTCCTAGTTTGTCGTCTAACGCAGGTATTCCCACGCGCATTTCCGTCGGGGGTACGCCAAATAAAAATGTGATTTACATACATGTAAAATATATATATATTTTTTTAATAATATTTTTTTTAAAGCACAATTTCAAACAGTCCATTTATATTTCAAACAGTCCATTTATATTTTCCAACAAGGCTATACATTTGGGTGAGTTTTTTTTCTTGCCTGAGTAGCCTCGTTTCACTGCCAAAAATAGTGTTCAGTGAAATAACAACATAATGTCAAATACAGGTAGCCTAGTCAAATAATTAACATCCAATCACATGAACCGTTACTCTCTCACGGGAATTCCATTAACGGTCTGTATGTAGCCAAACATAGCTGCTGCTCATTCCGTTTGCTTGAAAATTGACAAATGGTTAAAAAAAGTTAGGCCCGCGTCCATAGAGACACATACCAGCTCTACTGGTAGTACTGCTACTACTAGCAGTACTACTCCTGCACCTGTCGACGACACAAGTTGTCCTGCTTCCATGAGCACATCCAATGCTAGCATCAGTTATTATACATTTGTTGTTATCCCAGCTAGCATGGACACTGACAGTTGTGAATCTGATGCAGCCGAAGAGCTACTGCCCCCTTACCCGGGAAAGCACCCAACATCRGACAGGGACGTTGGACCATCGAAGAGGCGCAAATATGATGAGAACTACATTGATTTGGGGTTCATTTATATTGGGAGTAGTGCCTTTCCTCAGCCACAGTGTGTTATATGTGCAAAAGTACTATCTCACAACTTGATGAAACCTTCACTCTTGCGCAGACATTTAGAAACGAACATGCCAATTTGAAAAATAAGCCACAGGAGTTTTTTGAGCGAGAATTAAGAAAACTTTTGTGTATAAAAGCAACAGATACCATTAATGAGAAGGGGCTAGAAGTGTCTTATATGGTGAGCTACCGAGTGGCTAGGACAGGCAAGCCCCATACTATTGTGGAGGACTTAATTCTTCCTGCTGCCGCAGATATGGCTGGGACAATGCTGGGGGAAAAGG
>NW_019943246.1:234908-246187 GCF_002910315.2 Salvelinus sp. IW2-2015 | reverse complement strand
CATCACAATACCCACAATGACATCATAATACCCACATGACATCACAATACCTGTAACGGGTGTCGTCTTCCTCCTCGTCGAGGAGGAGAAGTTAGAAGGATCAGAGGACCAATGCGCAGCGTGGTAATTGTTCGTCTTATTTAATGAAGTGAACAACTCAAAATACAAAAACAACAAAGTGAAAACCGAAACAGTTCTATCTGGTGCAGACACACAAAGACTGAAGACAACCACCCACAAAACCCAACAGAAAACAGGCTACCTAAATATGGCTTCCCAATCAGAGACAAACTCTACACACCTGCCCTTGATTGAGAACCATATCAGGCCAAACACAGAAACAGGAAAACTAGACACACAACATAGAATGCCCACTCAGCTCACGCCTGACCAACACTAAAACAAAGAAAATACAAAGAAACTAGGGTCAGAACGTGACAGTACCCCACAATGACATCACTATACCTCACAATGACATCACAATCCCCACAATGACATCACAATACCTCATAATGACATCACAGTAACCCACAATGACATCACAATACCCCATATTGACATCACTATACCCCACAATGACATCACAAGATCCAATGAATCACAATACCCCACAATGACATCGCCATACCACACAATGACATCACATTACCCATAATGACATCACTATACCCCACAATGACATCACAATACCCCACAATGACATCGCAATACCCACAATGACATCACTATACCCACAATGACATCACTATACCACAATGCATACAATACCCTACAATGTCATCACAATACCCCATAATGGCATCACAATACCCATAATGACATCACAATACTCCACAATGACATCACTATACCCCATAATGACATCAAAAATCCCCACAATGACAAAGTGAAAACATGTACATTTCTTGAAAATGAAAGGCATAAATATCGAACTCACACCCCTGATTCAATACATTTACTCTGTACCCCTGTATATAGTCTCGCTATTGTATTTTACTGCTGCTCTTTAATGTTATTTTTATTTCTTATTCTTAACGTCTTTTTTAAACTGCATTGTTGGTTAAGGGCTTGAAGTCAGCATTTCATGGTAAGGTTGAATTCAGCCATGTGACCAATAACATTTGATTTTGATGTTAGAATCACATTTGCAGCGAATAGTGATTACAGCTGTAAGTATTTCTGGGTAAGTCTTCTTAGAGCTTTAAGAATTTCTGGTGTCACGCCCTGACCTTAGAGATCCTTTTTATGTCTCTATTTTGGTTTGGTCAGGGTGTAGTTGGGGTGGGTATTCTATGTTCTATTATTTGTATTTCTATGTTTTGCCAGGAATGGTTCTCAATCAGGGACAGCTGTCTATCGTTGTCTCTGATTGAGAACCATACTTAGGTAGCCCTTTTTCCCACCTGTCTTTGTGGGAAGTTGACTTTGTTGTGGCACATAACCTTTAGCTTTCACGGTTGTTTTGATTGTTTATTGTTTTTTTTCGGCATTTCCAATAAAAAAAAGGAATATGTACGCTCACGACGATGCGCTTTGGTCCACTTCCTTCAACGGCCGTGACACTGGGTACGTCTCTAAGAGCTGTGAGTCTTTCTGGGTATGTCTCTAAGACTGTGCGTATTTCTGGGTACGTCTCTTAAGAGCTGTGAGTCTTTCTGGGTATGTCTCTAAGAGCTGTGCGTATTTCTGGGTACGTCTCTAAAGCTGTGAGTCTTTCTGGGTATGTCTCTAAGAGCTGTGCGTATTTCTGGGTATGTCTCTAAGAGCTGTGCGTATTTCTGGGTATGTCTCTAAGAGCTGTGAATCTTTCTGGGTATGTCTCTAAGAGCTGTGAGTATTCTGGGTATGTCTCTAAGAGCTGTGAGTCTTTCTGAGTATGTCTCTAAGAGCTGTGAATCTTTCTGGGTATGTCTCTAAGAGCTGTGAGTCTTTCTCACAGCTCTTAGAGACTAAAACTTGATTTCTGTCTCCAAGAGCGTTAAGTATTTCTGGGTAAGTCTGTAAGGGCTTGCAACCTGGATGGTACAATATTTTACATTGGTCTTTTCAATATCTGTCACGTGTGTTGTTTGATCATTGCTAGACAGCCATTGTCAAGTCTTGTCATAGATTTCAAGACGATTTCAGTTAAAACTGTAACTAGGCCACTGAGGAACATTCATGTCGTCTTGGTAAGCAACTGAATCATTAAAGCAGGTATTTTCAACAGGTGTCAGTCTGTGTTAATATGACTATCCTCTTCAGCTGTTCCAGTCTGTGTTAATATCCTCTCTCTCTCCTGTGTTTAGTTCCAGGTGGATCTGGTCCAGTCTGTTTAATATCTCTCTCTCTCCTGTGTTTAGTTCCAGGTGGATCTGGTCCAGTCTGTGTTAATATCCTCCCTCTCTCTCCTGTGTTTAGTTCCAGGGGATCTGGTCCAGGTGATTGACCTAGCTGACATCAACCACACAGATAAGAGACAACACAACAGGAGGAGAGGTAGGAAAAAGGAGAGACCAACAATCTTTCATCTTTCTGGAGTAAATAATGTTTTTACCTTGTTTTTGACAATAGTTGTGACCTGTTTATGTGTTTCTTTCAGAGAACGTCGTTCCAGACCCTGTCTACTCAGCAGTGATGACAGACAGACAGAACAGACAGACAGACAGACAGACAGACAGACAGGACAGACAGACAGACAGACAGACACAGACAGACAGACAGACAGGTCAGAAGGTCATTCCAAACCCTGTCTACTTTTTGTTTGAATGTGTACCTCACTTTTTGTTCTGATTTACAAATGCAGCCCGTGTATAGTGTAGATAATCATTATACCATCTAAACCGCTGTGTTTTCTAGAACCACAAATATTGTTATTTCAGCTCTTTGCAAAAGACGCAAAAACAAAACCAAGAACAGAAGCATAGAAATATCTCACAAAGAACATATCTACCGCTACTTAGATTGGCTTTACAGTAGTATGACAGATCTATAACACATTTCTATATGGATTTTTTCGCGTTTCTCAAAAAGTTACATATTGCCATTTTAATAAATGTAATCTGTGTACTTTAGGTAGAGCTGTATCTGGATCCAGGGACGTAATGTGAAGAGAGGTAGGTCCAGCTCACTGTATCACTAACCCTAATGTACAGACTGAGGTAGGTCCAGCTCACTGTATCACTAACCCTAATTACAGACTGAGGTAGGTCCAGCTCACTGTATCACTACCCCTAATGAACAGACTGAGGTAGGTCCAGATCACTGTATCACTAACTCTAATGTACAGACTGAGGTAGGTCACAGATAACTGTATCATAACCCTAATGTACAGACTGAGGTAGGTCCAGATCACTGTACACTAACTCTAATGTTACAGACTGAGGTAGGTCCAGATAACTGTATCACTAACCCTAATGTACAGACTGAGGTAGGTCCAGATCACTGTATCACTAACCCTAATGTACAGACTGAGGTAGGTCCAGATCACTGTATCACTAACCCTAATGTACAGACTGAGGTAGGTCCAGACACTGTACACTAACCCTAATGTACGACTGAGGTAGGTCCAGATCACTGTATCACTAACTCTAATGTACAGACTGAGGTAGGTCCAGATAACTGTATCACTAACCTAATGTACAGACTGAGGTAGGTCCAGATTCACGTATCACTAACCCTAATTACAGACTGAGGTAGGTCCAGATCACTGTATCACTAACCCAATGTACAGACTGAGGTAGGTCCAGATCACTGTATCACTAACCCTAATGTACAGACTGAGGTAGGTCCAGATCACTGTATCCCTAACCCTAATGTACAGACTGAGGTAGGTCCAGATCACTGTATCACTAACCCTAATGTACAGACTGAGGTAGGTCCAGATCACTGTATCACTAACCCTAATGTACAGACTGAGGTAGGTCCAGGTCACTGTATCACAACCCTAATGTACAGACTGAGGTAGGTCCAGATCACTGTCTCACTAACCCTAATGTACAGGACTGAGGTAGGTCCAGTATCACTGTATCACTAACCCTAATGTACAAGACTGAGGTAGGTCCAGATCACTGTATCACTAAACCTAATGTACAGACTGAGGTAGGTCCAGATCACTGTATCACTAACCCTAATGTACAGACGAGGTAGGTCCAGATCACTGTATCACTAACCCTAATGTACAGACTGAGGTGGTCAGATCACTGTACACTAACCCTAATGTACAGACTGAGTAGGTCAAGATCACTGTATCACTAACCCTAATGTACAGGACTGAGGTAGGTCAAGATCACTGTATCACTAACCCTAATGTACAGACTGAGGTAGGTCCAGATCACTGTATCACTAACCCTATTGTACAGACTGAGTGTAGGTCCAGATCACTGTATCACTAACCCTAATGTAACAGACTGAGGTAGGTCAAGATCACTGTATCACTAACCCTAATGTACAGACTGAGGTAGGTCCAGATCACTGTATCACTAACCCTAATGCATCCTTAACTTCAACATGTTGTGTTGATGATAATGATGTAGCGTTTTGTATGAATGATGTAGCATGTTGTGTTATGAATGATGTAGCATGTTGTGTTACTGAATGATGTAAGCATGTTTGTTATGAATGATGTAGCATGTTGTGTTATGAATGATGTAGCATGTTGTGTTTGTTATGAATGATGTGGCGTGTTGTGTTATGAATGATGTAGCAGTTGTGTTTGTTATGAATGATGTAGCAAGTTTGTGTTATGAATGATGTAGCATGTTGTGTTATGAATGATGTAGCATGTTGTGTTATGAATGATGTAGCATGTTGTGTTATGAATATGTGTAGCATGTTGTTGTATGAATGATGTAGCATGTTGTGTTTGTTATGAATGATGTAGCAGTTGTGTTTGTTTAGATTAAATCAATTGTTATGGTCACATACACAGCAGATGTTAATGCGAGTGTAGCGTAAAAGCTTTTTCTTCTAGTTCCCGACCATGAAGAATATCTAACAAGTAATCTAACAATTCCACAACTACCTTATACACACAAGTGTAAAGGAATGAATAAAGAATATGTACATATAAATATATGGATGAGCGATGGCCGAATGGCATAGGCAAGATGCATAGGTGGTTATAGCCAACAGTATATATTTATGAGATGAGTAATGTAGGGTATGTAAACATTATATAAAGTGTCATTGTTTAAAGTGACTAGTGTCGTGTCTTTGGATCTGCCGGATTAAGTGATATGACATGCTATTCTATAAAATTGTTTCTCCGTAGTAACTATTACCTGATTGAGCTATCATGTAAATGTAATTAACTAGAAAGTCGGGGCACCACAAAAATATATTTTATAGAGCTGTTATCTTCCGAATAAACTCTTAAAAACCTAGTAATATTTTACATCAATAGCAGTCAAAATTAATCGTCACCTATTTCAGTCTCATCTGAAAGTTGTAAATTCTTGGTTATCTTCACAACCCTGCCTAACAAGTTGAATCAGCAAACAAAATTGGGTTTAATTATTTATTTACTAAATACCTAACTAATCACCACAGAAATTACATATACACAGAATGAATCATACCTTGATTGCAAATTACGTCATAAAGGAAAACGTCCTAGCGGGCGGAACAGATATGACAGCTGGTACACAAAGGAAAAGGGCTGGGTTGAGTGAAAGAGCGGGAAGACTTGAGGAACAAAGGGCGAAGCTGTGCTTTTTAAATACAGTATCTTATGCATCTAAATTACCGCCCATTTGGAAAAGGAAAATGCAATAAATATTTACTCTGAGCTCTTAACAGCATAAAGACTGCTTACTATTAGCTGAGCTTCCATCAGAATCTTGGGCAAGGTGTCCTTTCCCAGAACAATCGTCTTTGGGTTGAAAGATGTCCTCTTCTCCTGTCGAAATAGCCGCTAACGTTAGCCACCAACTGGAGAGGTGTCCAACTCGTGAAAGCGCATCACAAAGAATCCAGGAAATTCGCAATAAACTGCTATAAACTGCTATAAGTCGGTTTGAAATTAACTACCTTATGAAGTTTTTAAGACAAAAAAACAAATTAAATCAGAGCCGGAGATAAAGAACTGCTAAACCGAAAGCTTTTGAAGAAGCCATGCCGATGTCCTTCTTGCGTCAGGCGCCGGTCGAAAAGAATCGATACTTCCGTTCCAAGAGTTTATACTCCTCCAGATGGTGCTATCCGCTCCATTCAAAGTCTCACCGCTTACTGACATCTAGGGGAAGGCGTATGCAGTGCATGTAACCCCATACCTTATAAGGGAATTTATAAACCGACCCTGGAACAGAGACCTCAATTTCAGAAATCTCACTTCTTGACAGGAAGTGAGCTACAGAATGACTTCTGTTTCACTCAGAGAAATAAATAATTCAAACGGTTTTAGAAACTAGAGAGTGTTTTCTATCCAATAGTAATAATAATATGCATATTGTACGAGCAAGAATTGAGTATGAGGCAGTTTAATTTGGAGACGATATTTTCCAAAGTGGAAACAGCACCCCCTAGATTGACAAAAGGTTAAAAAAGTGCTTTCTGGACCATTTTTCAAAATTATTTCGATTTTTATGTCAATTTCACATGTATAAGAACTATATGAACTTACTTTAGTCAAATTTTATTATCATTTTTTTTTTAATTTTTACTTGTCCATAAGGCATATGTTTTGTACATTTGCAATATGATTTCATAGGAAGTCAAAAGTCAAAAATTACAAAAAAATTGAAAAAACCTATCACCCCCTTTAGAAAAGTACTTTCTGGACCGTTTTTCGAAATTCTTTCGATTGTTATGTCAATTTCACATGTATAAGAACTGTATGAACATCAAATCAAATTCATCAATTTTTTTTATCAGAATTATTTTATTTATTTTTACTTGTCCATAAGGCATATGTTTTATACATTTGCAATATGATCTTATAGGAAGTCAAAAGTCAAAAGTTGAAAATGTGAAAAAATTTGAAAACTTATCACCTCCTTTAAAAAAGTGCTTTCTGGACCATTTTTCGAAATTATTTCGATTTTTATGCCAATTTCACAGTATAAGAACTGTATGAACATACTTTGGTCATACTGTATTATCATCATTTTTTTTTACATGTCCACAAGGCATATGTTTTGTCCATTTGCAATATGATTTCATAGGAAGTCAAAAGTCGAAAATAACGCATTTTATTTAAAAAGGCCAAAATGAAGCATTTAAAACCGTATTGAAAATCGTGCCTGGTAACACAAAACATGAAGAATATAATATTTTCGAGAAGAAAAAACAGATTTTTTTTTATTTTATTTTTTTAAACCTCCATAAATCACTCAGGCCAGCACCCATTGATTTGGGGCCGTAGTATAGTGCTCCCATATCCCGCATGAAAGTCTGGATGCCCCCTAAAAGCATTTAAAACCGTTTTGAAAAATCACGCCTGGTAACTAAAAAAATCATGTGGCTGTTACACTTCTCAAGAATTGTGCATTGAATAATTAATAATGAAATGTAAAAACTGTTTTGAAGAAGGAATTAGATTAGAATTAGAATTAGAATTACTGTGCATTTGCAATATGTTTCAATATGTTTCAATTACAATCACGAATTTGACATGCTCAAAAATACTGCAGAAATGCAAAATTGACTGGCCAGATGAACTCAGGATGGCCGGGCAGTGATTCTGGTTCCTCGCTTACATCGCTCGTTGTGTTGATTTAATCTTTATTGCCAGTGAATTAAAATGTGCTTCCAGATTATCTCTCTGTGCTTTGGCTCCAACAATTAGTACATTGGTCTTGTCTTGCTTTAGCTGGAGGAAGTTATGAGCCATCCAACTATTCAAATCACTAACACAGTCTAACACAGTCTCCGTGGAGCTAAAATGGAAACTTGTGTATCGTCTGCGTAGCAGTGAAAATCAATGCTGTGCTTTCTCATAATGCTGTTGGCTCTAAGATAATTAACCACTTTAGGAAAACCAGATTTGAATTGAAAAAAATACAATTGTCACTAAAAAAATCATGTGGCTGTTACACTTCTCAAGAATTGTGCATTGAATAATTAATAATGAAATGTAAAAACTGTTTTGAAGAAGGTGGTGGGGATCGGATGGAGAAGGCAGGTAGAAGGTGGTGGGCATAGGATGGAGAAGGCAGGTAGAAGGTTAAGTTGTGATGTCACTTTCCTTACCTTACCTCCGCCTTTGTGCAAGGAGGAGCACTGCCAGAGCGCTGCAAAATGACCTCCAGCAGGCACAAATGTGCATGTGTCAGCATATGGTCTCACAAGGGGTCTGAGGATCTCATCTCGGTACCTAATGGCAGTCAGGCTACCTCTGGCGAGCACATGGAGGGCTGTGCGGCCACAAAGAAATGCCCCACACCATGACTGACCCACCGCCAAACCGGTCATGCTGGAGGATGTTGCAGGCAGCAGAACGTTCTCCACGGCGTCTCCAGACTCTGTCACGTCTGTCACATGTGCTCATGTGCTCAGTGTGAACCTGCTTTATCTGTGAAGAGCACAGGGCGCCAGTGGCAAATTTGCCAATCTTGGTGTTCTCTGGCAAATGCCAAACGTCCTGCACGGTGTTGGGCTGTAAGCACGTCGGCCTCATACCCCTCATGGAGTCTGTTTCTGACCGTTTGAGCGACACATGCACATTTGTGGCCTGCTGGAGGTCATTTTGCAGGGCTCTGGCAGTGCTTCTCCTTGCACAAAGGCGGAGGTAGCGGTCCTGCTGCTGGGTTGTTGCCCTCCTACGGCTCCTCCACGTCTCCTGATGTACTGGCCTGTCTCCTGGTAGCGCCTCCATGCTCTGGATACTACGCTGACAGACAAGCAAACCTTCTTGCCACAGCTCGCATTGATGTGCCATCCTGGAGGAGCTGCACTACCTGAGCCACTTGTGTGGGTTGTAGACTCCGTTTCATGCTACCAAATCACGCCAGCATTCAAAAGTGACCAAAACATCAGCCAGGAAGCATAGGAACTGAGAATGGTCTGTGGTCACCACTGCAGAACCACTACTTTATTGGGGTGTCTTGATAATTGCCTATAATTTCCACTTTTGTCTATTCCATTTGCACAACAGCATGTGAAATTTATTGTCAATCAGTGTTGCTTCTAGTGGACAGTTTCATTTCACAGAACTGTGATTGACTTGGAGTTACATTGTGTGGTTTAAGTGTTCCTTTATTTTTTTTGAGCAGTGTATGATGCTCTCTCATTTCTAATGGCCTTGTTTATTTATGATGCTCTCTCATTTCTAATGGCCTTGTTATATATGATGCTCTCTCATTTCTAATGGCCTTGTTATATATGATGCTCTCTCATTTCTATGGCCTTGTTATATATGACGCTCTCTCTTTTCTAATGGCTTGCTTACTCTATGATGCTCGCCCTTCTCATTCTAATGGCCCTTGTTTCCATCACCCCCTCTAGAAATGCTCTCCTTAGTTAAATTCATATTTTTCTTAATAATGGTGCCCTTTACCTAAATTTAAAGTATTATGCTGCTCTCTCATTTTCTAATTTTTAATCTATTTATAGGCTGTTATATAATGATGCCTCTCTCATTTTAATGGCCTTGTTATATATATGATGCTCTTGGTATATTCTTCTAATGGCTCCTTGTTATATAAGATGCTCTCCTCATGTTAATTCTAATGGCCCCTTGTTTATAGTATGCAGTTGCTCTCCTATCAGAATTTAGGCAATAACTACTTTGACTTCATCCATTGCTCTGCCCTTCTGCAGTTTCTCTTTAATTGATTAGTTTCCTCACTCATCCAAGAGACTGTCTGTTTGGATGTGACCTTTTTCAACGTTACTGGAGCTATGGCATCAATGGTTGCCCTTCATTTACAATGTTTTTATTTATTTAAAGTTTGGACTGGCAACAAGGTAGTAAACAATCCCCAGTGGTGATCAGATAAAGCAACATCAACAATAGAGGATATGGCAGAAAGCCCCTTGGTAATAACCAGGTCCAGAGTATGACTGTGGTTATGGGTGGGCCCAGTAGAAAGCCCCTTGGTAATAACCAGGTCCAGAGTGTGGCTGTGGTTATGGGTGGGCCCAGTAACATGTCGGATAAAGTCCATAGAGCTCAAAAGATTCATAAATTCAATGGCCTTGGTCTCTTTGTCAACATGAATATTAAAATCACCCAACACAATGATTTTATCATAGTTCTCAAGGACAATAGACAATAGTTCAGAGAAATCAGTAAAGGAAGTGGGCAGTGCTTTGGTGGCCTGTACAGGGTTATGGCCAGGTCTGGTGGCTGACATTTAAACAGTATAACATGATGCTCTGGTCTGGTGGCTGACATTTAAACA
Source organism: Salvelinus sp. IW2-2015 (assembly GCF_002910315.2). Classification (NCBI taxonomy): domain Eukaryota; kingdom Metazoa; phylum Chordata; class Actinopteri; order Salmoniformes; family Salmonidae; genus Salvelinus; species Salvelinus sp. IW2-2015. The sequence continues at coordinate 235,865 of NW_019943246.1, read as the reverse complement.
GTATAACATGATGCTCTGGTCTGGTGGCTGACATTTAAACAGTATAACATGATGCTCAAAATACCCAAAGTCACAAAGCCAAATGTCCTTACATCTGAAAGTATTAGTAAAATAGTTTGTAGCTCAAACCACTCCACCCCACACATAGACTTATCAGAGCAGGAGATCTGTGTCTGTTTGAGGTTATAGCTGTACGTGAACAACATCACCCATTGTTAAACACCTCTGTTCCTCTGTCACACGTTTTACAACCATATTTTGCTCATTTAACTCTATCCAGAGCAACTTACAGTAGTGAGTTGATACATGATTGTTCTTTATCCTGTACTGGTCACCCGTGGGATCAAACCCACAACCCTGGCACTGCAAGGACCATTCTCTACCAACTGAGCCACACCGGAAACAGACGCACACAAACACACACAGACAGATTGGGGTGTATAAATGTGTCTAACTACACATTAAACACTGAGACCTGTTGGGGTGTATAAATGTGTCTAACTACACATTAAACACTGAGACCTGTTGCGGTGTATACCTGTTGCGTACGCTCCGCTCTCTCCACTGGCTTCCAGTTGAAGCTCGCATCCGCTACAAGACCATGGTGCTTGCCTACGGAGCTGTGAGGGGAACGGCACCTCAGTACCTCCAGGCTCTGATCAGGCCCTACACCCAAACAAGGGCACTGCGTTCATCCACCTCTGGCCTGCTCGCCTCCCTACCACTGAGGAAGTACAGTTCCCGCTCAGCCCAGTCAAAACTGTTCGCTGCTCTGGCCCCCCAATGGTGGAACAAACTCCCTCACGACGCCAGGACAGCGGAGTCAATCACCACCTTCCGGAGACACCTGAAACCCCACCTCTTTAAGGAATACCTAGGATAGGATAGTGTATAATGTATCTAACAACACATTAAACACTGAGACCTGTTGGGGTGTATAAATGTATCTAACTATCA
>NW_019943246.1:225693-234518 GCF_002910315.2 Salvelinus sp. IW2-2015 | reverse complement strand
CAGTAAAAAATACAGTATTGTATATTTTACAATTCGTTTGCATGACACACGAGCAAAGTAATACAGCTAACATCATACATGAAAGGCATTGCAATTTGTGAGTAAATGCAACCAACCAACATTGATATGTAAGAAACTCTATCAATAACAAGATTATCATCATTAGCTAAATGCTTGAATCGAACTTACAAACAAATATTTTCCAAGGCTGAAACGTGACAAGAAATAACTACACTGAAAGACCTGCACCGTAGCGTTGTTTTTAGCTGCTTCTAGCGTGCAGAACGAATTCTCTACTTCCTGTTTGCGTACAGTCTAAGTACCAGAAAGCTCCACTAGGGGCAAATAAAACCATGGACACAATGAAAATCCATTTTAACTATTGTAATAAATAATCTGTTACCTTCTAACAGCATTTTAACTATTGTAATAAAATAATCTGTTACCTTCTAACAGGATGGCAGCACAGGGTGTATAAATGTAACTAACTACACATTAAACACTGAGACCTGTTGGGGTGTATAAATGTATCTAACTACACATTAAACACTGAGACCTGTTGGGTCTATAACTGTTCCTGTGGTGTTGGAGGTCTTCACTGCAGTAGACTGGATCAGCTCCTCTGTCCCTCACTCATCTCTCTCTCCTCTCTCTTTACCTAGTGACCCTGTTCATCAGAACGTCATGGTGGATGGAAAAAGATACTCTTGTCAGCAGCGGTGAATAACCACAACCCTGTCAGTCCATCTCTTTACTTCTCCTTTCTCTTAAATTCTCTCTCCCTCCTTCCCTTTTCGTGACCAACACACTTATCTTTAGACGCTGCGGCCGCCATCAACAGCATCAGCAACAGAGAGGTGTGAAATTTCCACAACAGAGTTAGAGTTAGTTAGTCAGTTTTTCATGCACTTCTCTTTAGACGCTGCAGCCTTGACCTCTATCAACAGTTAGAGTTAGTTTATCATGAGAACATACAGACACCACTGACTGGAACCATTTTTCTATAATGTCATTTTGTGTGTTTATCTTGAGCAACACCAGTTAATGGTTGCCAACTTGCCAAATAAAGCTTCCAAGACCTGGAGGTTCTATGTGTTGTATCCTGATCTGTCCACTAGATGGCAGTGTTCCATGTGTTGTACCCTGATCTGTCCACTAGATGGCAGTGTTCCATGTGTTGTATCCTGATTTGTCCACTAGATGGCAGTGCTCTATGTGTTGTAATGGTGTCATGTTGAACACAGTGATACATCTATTATATACATTCTCTGGCTGCAGACATGGACGATACTTTAAATAGAAGTTGTCCCTGAGCACAGATCTAGGATCAGATTATTCTACTTCCAATTCTGAAGCCATGCTATCAAATCAAATAACATTTTATTTGTCACATGCGCTGAATACAACAGGTGTAGACCTTTACCGTGAAATGTTTACTTACAAGCCCCTAACCAACAATGTAGTTCAATAAATAGAGTTAAGAAAATATTTACTAAATAAACTAAAGTAAAAAAAAATATATAAAGTAACACAATAAAATGACATAACAACAACGAGGCTATGTACAGGGTTGCCGGTACCAAGTCAATATGTGGGGATACAGGTTAGACGAGGTAATTTGTACATGTAGGTAGGGGTAAAGTGACTATGATATAGATAATTAACAGTAGTACAGCTTAGACCAGGTAATGTGTACATGTAGGTAGGGGTAAAGTGACTATGCATACGTAAAAAACAGTGAATAGCAGCAGTGCAAAAACAAATGTAAATGTCCATTTTATACATTTTTCAGCAGTGTTATGGCTTGGGGGTAAAAGCTGTTAAGGAGCCTTTTGGGCCCAGACTTGGCGCTCCGGTACCGCTTACCGTGTGGTAGAAGGGAGAACAGTCTATGACTTGATGACTGGAGTCTGACCATTTTTTGGGCCTTCCTCTGACAACGCCTGGTATAGAGGTCCTGGATGGCAGGAAGCTTGCCCCCAGTGATGTACTGGGCCGTACGCACTACCCTCTGTAGTGCCTTGTGGTCGGAGGCTGATCAGCTGCCATACCAGGCGGTGATGCAACCGGTCAGGATGCTCTCGATGGTTTAGCTGTAGAACTTTTTGAGGATCTGGGGACCCATGCCAAATCTTTTCAGTCTCCTGAGGGGGAAAAGCTATTGTCGTGCCCTCTTGATGTGTTGAACAGTGATCATGTTGAGAAGAGTGAGGCTGAGATTCACCTGATCACCATAACAACCATTCAGAAATGACTCATGGAATTCTAATATAGAACTCGTCACAATTGCTGTATGTGTACATTGTTAGCGCCACCTGCTGGAACAATAGTGGCATTTGATCAATGTGATCTATTAACTGATAGGTATTGACTTAGGTCCAATCATACATTCCCAATCTACCATTATTCTATTGGAATGTTTTTAATATAATGGTGTGTGTATTATTCATTCAGCAGCTTTAAATCAGTATATACTGGTCATATACTGTATTAGCATTATGGTTACTACATTGGAAATGCCCCCCCCCCAGCCCCGTTGCATTAACTTTTCATGTCTGATACCAGATCAAATCTGATAGTGTTGATGTTCATGAGCCATCTATTGTTACAGGTTCAGTATAATGTTGTATAACGTTACATGTTTACAGAGATCAGAAAACATACAGTGAGAGCGAGAATTTCAAAATATTAGAAATTATTATTTCCTTTATTTTCCCATTGTTGTTTTGCTCATTATGTTGATTTTGCTTGAAAACATAACTAACCTTAGGCCTTTTGCGTTCTATGTTGGTGTTTTGTGCAAAACCATTATTTTTTCTATTAATCATCCTGTAAGATATGCTTTTGTCTTCTAGTATCATATTAGAATTAATAATAAATGATTTCCTCAAGCATTAGCCTGTTTTAAATCTGTTCTTGAATGACATCCACAAAACCACTCAGTTTTTCTACTTAAGTTCAAATTCTCTCTTAATGTATTTTTCTAAATGCTCCATTCCAGGTTTGCCCCTAACAGGCCCCCAGGGCCTTGAGTATCTTCTAAATGCCTCCATTTCCAGTTTCCCCTACAGCCCCCAGGGCCTTGAGTAACTTCTAAAATACTCCATTCCAGTTTCCCCCTTACAACCCCCAGGGCCTTGAGACTTCTAAAATACGCCATTCCAAAAGGTCCCCCTACAGCCCGCCAGGGGCCCGTGAGTATCTGCTAAAAATGCTCCTTACAGGTTCCCCCTACAGCCCCCATCATTTCTGCCTACTGCTCACACCTATCTAGCTAGTCAACAACAGTATTTTATATGATCAGTTTGTTACGTTCCGCCAGTTTCTGTGGTTTTGGGTTTTGTAGTTTTTGTGTAGTTAACCAGTGTGTGCGTTTCAGGAAATGGCTATCCTGATCCAAGCAGCTATTGTCGGCCCCATTGATTGATTGTAGCTCTGACCCGCCCTCTCGCCAGGAGAGTTTCAGATTACCGACTCCTTCTGCCAGCTATGAGAAAGCCATGTTCCTTTGTAGGAGAGAGAGGCTCTCTTGTATGTCTGTGTTTTGTTATTGGTCTGTATAGATATGCTCGTGTCAAATCTTAATTTTTTGTAGCAGGTCCATCTTGAGGTTATCGTGTGATTGCCAATAGGACTTCAGGTTTTGAGTTATCGAAATTGGTTCACTTAAGTTTGGTTATTCTGTTTCAAATTTCTCTTATCCCGAAGGAAGGCCACTTGGATTGCTTAGGCCAAGAGGCCCTGCGGGCTTAACAATAACCGTACGCGTATGTACTCCGCCTCTACGTCACACATCCGTAAGGAACCTAGTGGTGCGGACGCCTCCCACTGTTATTTTGGTTAGGCGCGCCAGGGTGGTGCTTAAGATCGATACCTCATAGAGTCACATATCTCCTTTACCTCCACCTACAGTCCACATACCTCTTTACCTCCACCTTACAGTTCACATACCTTCTTTACCCACCTACAGTCACATACCTCGTATACCTCCACCTACAGTCAATTAACCACTATACCTCCACCTAACAACAAAAACAAAAAAAAAATCCCATACCTCTGATACCTCCACCTACAGGTCACATACCTCTATACTCCCACCCCTACACGTCACATAGCCGCTCATATCCTTCACTTACAGTCTACATACCTCTTACCTCACTCATCACCTACTGCGTACCATTACGATCACATACAACTCATAGAGTCACATACCCTTTACCTCCACGCTCAGTCACATAGCCTCTATACCTCCACCTACAATTGTCACATACTCCTTTTACCTCCACTACAGTCACATACCTCCTTTACCTCCACCTACAGTCACATCACACTCTTTACCTCACCTACCGTCCCATACCTCTTTACCTATAGGTCACACCGGTACAGTTCCACATACCTGCTAGTTTATTCGGCTCCGACGGAGGGTACAAGTCACATACCTCTTTACCTCCACCTCATCACACATCTTATACGACTTCATCACATGTCCTCCTAAAGTCTACTTTACTCACCTACACACATATCCCTTTACTACTACAGTCAGTTCTTTGACACACGGAGTCATACTCTCTTAGTCTACTGAATGCATGAGCTTAGTGACCTCCCACTACAGCACATTTTACCCTTTACTACTCCACCTCTTGGTACTACCTTGATCAGTCAAGAGCCGTCTATACCGTTCACCATACAGTCGACACACCTCTTTACCTGCCACCTACAGTCACATACTCTATACCTGCGACCTTACAGTTTCGGCCATCACTGTCTTTACGCTCCAACCTACGAGTCCCATACCGTCTATAGACCCACCATACAGTCCACCATACCTCTTTTACCGTCCACTACAGCATCACATACCTCTATACGCCTTCCACACCGTACAGTCACATGACCTCTTTACTCTCACCTTACACTCACATACCTCTCAATACCGTCCGCCGAAGTCGTACTATGACCTTCTTTACTCCTGACTACAGTCACACACCGTCTCTATACGCCCACCTACAGTTCCATACCTTGTCTATACCAGTTCCCACCTACAGTCATCAACCTCTTTCACTTCCACGCAGTACCAGTCACATTACGCTCTTTACGCTCCACCTACAATCCATACCTCTTTACCTCCACCTTACAGCCCGATACCTCTTTACCTCCACCTACAGTCCATACCTCTTTACCTCCACCTACAGTCACACACCTCTTTACCTCCACCTACAGTCCCAATACTCTTTACCTCCACCTACAGTCACACACCTCTTTACCTCCACCTACAATGCCCATACCTCTTTACCTCCACCTACCAGTTCCGAGTACTCTCTTTACCTTACCCACAGTCAAACTACCTCTTTACTCTCACCCTACAGTCGCCATACCTCTTATTCACCTCCACCTACCAGTTCACATACCTCTTTACCTCCACCTACAGTCACATGCCTCCCACCTACAAGTCACATACCTCCTTTACCTCCATCCTGACAGTCACAGTGCCTCCACCGCTTACAGTCCCATACCTCATTTACCTCCACCTACAGTCATCCCTGATACCTCTATCATAGCTCTTACCTCCACCTACAGTCACATACCTCTATACCTCCACCTACAGTCACATACCTCTATATAACCTCCAACCTACAGTCACATACCTCTTTACCTCCACATACAGTCACATACCTCTTTACCTCCACCTACAGCTCCCCATACCTCTACCTCCACCTTACTATACACATACCATCTTTACCTCCACCTACATGCTCACATACCTACCTTTACCCCACCTACTCAGTCACATACTGCTTTACCTCCACCTACATCACATACCTCTTTACCTCCACCTACAGTCACACACCCCTTTACCTCCACCTACCAGTCACAACCCTTTACCTCACCCTACAATCCTGTTATAAAGAACATGTTCTATTTCATAGGGATTAGACCGTCGTGTAGACAGTTAGTTTTACCCTACTGATCATGTGTTTGCTAATAGGAATCCTTGATGATAAATCCTTGATACAAGAACAAGTTATTCAAAATAAGACCATTCACCAATTAACATATTCAAACAGTTACAAAAAACGTTACAGCTATGGTATTTTTAACTGAAAATATTCTCACATTTAATAGTACATTTTGTTACATTTTAGTAGACGCTCTATCCACAGTCATTCCCATCTAAAATATTCCAAGTCAAAGCGATACCTCTTTACCTCCACCGTACAGTACACATATCCTCCACCTACAGTCCAACCTCTTACCTCCCACCTACAGTCACATACCTCTTACCGTCACCTACAGTCACATACCCTCTTTACCTCCACCGTACAGTCCATACCTCTTACTCCACCTACCAGTCACATACCTCTTTACTCCACCTACAGTCCCATACCTCTTTTACCCTCCACCTACAGTCCATACCTCTTACCCCACCTACAGCCATACCTCTTTACCTCCATCCGACCAGTCCCATAGCCTCTTTACCTCCACCCATCACACGTCCATACCTCTTTACCTCCACCTACAGTCACATACCTCTACCATCCACCTACAGTCACATACCTCGAGTACCGGTCCACTGTCACTTCCAGTCCACACTCCACCTCCACACACTCACCAGTCACATACCTCCACCACTTCCAGTCCACATACCTCCACCATCTTCGCAGTCACATACACTCCCACCACTCGATCACAACTCTTTACATCCCCGGGAGTGAGTGTAGCAGCATGTCTTACCTCCTGCTACTCCGGCCTTGTCTCAGCCGTAGTAAAGAAGCGTAACATCAATGTTCTTTGACACATCCAAGTTGTAAGTTGAAATATTTGTCTACTAGTTGTCTCAGTAGCAATTTTAGAAGTAAATCTTGGTGGGTCAAGTAAAAAAAGAAAAAAGATTCATGACAACAAAGCCACAACACAACACTAAACAATACATAATTTCACTTTAACGGTGACAAACGTTGCACACAAACTATTTAGGGCCTCCGTAAAGCTGTCCCAACAGCAGAGCCTTCTTTTCAGCACCATGGAGTGACTCCTTACCACCGCTACACCTGAGCCTCAGAGAGCCTTGTTCTGGCAGGGAAAACAGTTTCATTCAGCCTCATTAACTGCTTTTTTTAAAACAAAGCTGATGGCTGACTTTCTTAAACAAATGTTGGTTTCTACTGACAATATGAATGTACATATTATGGCATAAAGAACCGATGAGGTGGACACATTTTATAAGACAATGAGTGAGCTGCAGACAGACGCAGCACTTTTGAAATGTTATAGCTTCAGAATTCAGACACATGGCCGTCTCTGACAGTATTCTACTGCTACACCAAGTCAGAACCGTTACGCATATACAAGGGGCATATAAGCAGACAATGAAAGCTCTTACAATATTTTGATGATGAATCATTTGTCTCTAAAACAGGCTATAGGTACATGTGCAACCACCAAGTCAAACAGGAGGCTAAATTATGAGGGGATAGAGACACACATGATTTGGGTGAGGAACAACTACTACCCACATACACGTAGGATGACTTTCTTAGCTTACAAGTATACATATCTACCTGCATATTACATAATTTATGCACGAGCATACAAAACATTTTGGCGGTCCTTCTTGTGGGCAAATGTTCTCATCAAAGTCTGTCATTATCTGTATTTATGTTGCTTTCAAGACAACTGGGAACTCTGAAGAAAACAAGGTTGAATCATGACGTCAGTTATCTTCAGGTCGGAGCTCTAGAAAGAGCTATAGTTTCTTGACTTGGAATTAGATTGTTAAAGTATGATTGTTGAAATGATCAGTCCAATCAAAGATATATTCTGTATACCACCCCCTACCTTGTCACAAACAATCAACACTGTTTCCATAAACACTGAGCAGACACTGTTGTCTGTGTCAGAGAAGGAGAGGAAATGGCTCCATCATTACAGTCCCCTAACCAAATTGTCTATTGTGTGTTTGTGTACATCCTCTCCCTGACTGAGTCTGTAATACCCACGTTTCAAAGCAAGACCACCATAGTCCCTGTGCCCAAGAAGTAGAGAACGTAAACCTGCCTAAATGACTCACCGCCCAGTAGCCACTCAACATCTGTAACCATGAAGTGTTTTGAATAAGGCGTGTCATGGCTCCACATCAACACCCACTACTCCCAGGAAACCCACTAGACCACTCAAATTTGGCAAATCTGTCGAACAGATCCACAGATGATGCCAATCTCAATTGCACTCCACACTGCCCCATCCCACCTGGACAAAAGGAACACACTATGTGAGATAACTATTCAATTGACTACAGCTCAGCGTTCAACACCATAGTGCCCACAAAGCTCATCACTAAGCTAAGGACCCTGGACTAAACACCTCCCTCTGAAACTGGATCCTGGACTTCCTGACGGGGCCGCCCCCAAGTGGTAAGGTAGTAACAACACATATGCCACGCTGATCCTCAACACGGCGAACCCACAGGGGTGTGCGTAGTCCCCTCCTGTACTTCCTGTTCACCCACAGCTGATTGTCCAATGCAGGACTCCAACACCATCATTAAGTTTGCTGACGACACAACGGGTTGTAGGCCTCATCACGGACAACGATGAGACAGCCTATGGAGGAGGTCAGAGACCTGCAGTGTGGCTGCAGGACCAATAAGTTTCCCTTCTATGTAAGCAAGACAAAGGAATGATCGTAGGACTACAGGAAAAGAGGGCCGAACAGACCCCAATTAACATTGACGGGCTGTATGCAGCGGGTGGAGAGCTTCAAGTTCCTTGGTGTCACATCACCAACAAACTGTCTGGTCCAAAACTCACCAAGAGTCACCAAAGTCATCA
>NW_019943246.1:220617-224677 GCF_002910315.2 Salvelinus sp. IW2-2015 | reverse complement strand
TGCTCCTCCTTGCACAAAGGCGGAGGTAAGGTAAGGAAAGTAAGGAAAGTGACATCACAACTTAACCTTCTACCTGCCTTCTCCATCCTATCCCCAGCACCTTCTACCTGCCTTCTCCATCTGATCCCCACCACCTTCTTCAAAACAGTTTTAACATTTCATTATTAATTATCCAACCTTCCATTCTGATGCACAATTCTTGAGAAGTGTAACAGCCACATGATTTTTTTAGTAASAATTGTATTTTTTTCAATTCAAATCTGGTTTTCCTAAAGTGGTTAATTATCTTGGAGCCAACAGCATTATGAGAAAGCACAGCATTGATTTTCACTGCTACGCAGACGATACACAAGTTTGCATTTTAGCTCCACGGATACATTATTAGACTGTGTTAGTGATTTAAATAGTTGGATAGCTCACAACTTCCTCCAGCTAAAGCAAGACAAGACCAATGTACTAATTGTTGGAGCCAAAGCATAGAGAAATAATCTGGCCTCACATTTTAATTCACTGGCAATAAAGATAAAATCAACACAACGAGCGATGGAAGCGAGGAACCAGAATCACTGCCCGGCCATCCCGAGTTCATCTGGCCAGTCAATTTTTGCATTTCTGCAGTATTTTTGAGCATGTCAAATTCGTGATGGTAATTGAAACATATTGAAACATATTGCAAATGCACAGTAATTGGTAATTGATACATATTGAAACATATTGCAAATGCACAGTACATTGTTTGGCTATGTTTCATGTTTTGGGTTACCAGGCGTGATTTTTCAAAATGGTTTTAAATGCTTTTAGGGGGCATCCAGACTTCCATGCCCGCTATGGGAGCACTATACTATGGCCCCAAATCAATGGGTGCTGGCCTGAGTGATTTATGGAGGTTTTCAAAAAAACGTAAAAAAATATTCTGTTTTTTTCTTCTCGAAAATATTATATTCTTCATGTTTTGCGTTACCAGGCTGAAGCAGAGGGGTGACTGACTGACCTTCTGCACCAGGTTCTCCTTCTGCATCTGGCTCTGCCTCAGCTTCTTCAGCAGCACCAGCCTGGCCTCCTCCAGCCTCAGCTCCTCTCTCAGAGCCCTGATCATCTTCTGCCTCTCCTCCCCTGTCTTACCCTGAAGCACACACATAGAAACAAATGAGCACACATACTGCCCCACTTCTGCCATTCTCTCCATACCCACATATACAACTATAAAACTTGTCATTTTATCTATTGTACTTGGTTTTTTGTGTATAGATGATGTGTTACAGCTGATACCAATGATGTATAGATGATATATGGTATTATAGCTAATACCAAATGAATATCTGTTACTGTTTTCCTACAGTGTCTCAAAACTATCTGAGTGGTCCACAATGTGTTTTTTTTATTAATTAATGTATTAATACTCTATACAACTATGCACTATCTAACACTCATACACACAAAAGACAGTTTGCATATACTTCTACATTTTTCAAGACTGCAATAATATGTGCTGAAACACACACACACAACACACACACCTTAAACATCTCCAGGTTCGCTACCTCCTCAGACGTTCTTCTCCTTGGCTGCTTGGACTGGACGCCTCATTGTCTGACAGGACGATCACATCAGGGAGGGTGTGTGTTGCTCCCGGTCAAGTCACTGTGGAGGAACTCACACATTTTCAACTCGGCAGATTTTCAATACGTTTTAAAATGCTTCATTTTGGCCTTTAAAAAAAAAAAAACGTTATTCTCAACTTTTGACTTTCTATGAAATCATATTGCAAATGGACAAAACATATGCCTGTGGACGTGTAAAAAAAATATATGATAATACAATATGACAAAGTATGTTCATACAGTCTTATACTGTGAAATTGACATAAAAATCAAAATTATTTCAAAAAACGGTCCAGAAACCTCTTTTTTAAAGGAGGTGATAAGTTTCAAATTTGTTCACATTTTCAACTTTTGACTTCCTATAAAATCATATTGCAAATGTACAAAACATATGCTTATGGACAAGTAAAAATTTCAAAAAAAATGATGATAATAAAATTTGACTAAAGTATGTTCATATAGTTTTTTAGTAAAATTGACATTAAAAAAAATCGAAAGAATTTCGAAAAACGGTCCAGTAAGCACTTTTTAGGGGTGATAAGTTTTAGAAACAATGTTCGAATTTAAAATTTTTATTTTTGGTCTTGACTTGTGTTACATTTGCAATATGAAAAGTTACGGTAAAGCGCACTCGCCATCTATAGGATTTTTGGAGTGTTACAATTGGCATTTGCCATAGGGCATTTGCAATCTGTTTTGGATTGAACGTTTACCTGCGCCGGACACATGGGTCTGGTGAACTGTGTGTCCTCATATCGTACCAATCATCTCGATAATGGCTATTCTTATAGTAGAAGTGCGTTGGGTGCTACATCATTGAATCTGGCTTTCGTAGGCCCATATGCTTGGTGGTTAGTGGTGGCCAACTCTCTTGGTTAGTTTCTACACCACTAGTAATCACAAGGACAGGTGTGAGGAGCTGTTCCCTACACTGGTATAAGCCCCCTTTATGAAATCGCAACTCACCAGCAAAGCACCCTCACCATCGTATTCCCACACACCTACGCCGCACATTGTGGTATCGAGCAAGGTGGGAAACCACCACGGTCGCCCATGCAGAGATCAATCGGTTCACTCTACTTAACTGTTAAAAATGAGTAAACCAATTCAGTCAACTACAGAACTAAGCCAACATCAGCGTGAGCTTTGGTTGCGAATGGTATGAACTTTGAACTCTTATTCACTACAGAAGTGATACCTCCTAGACGTTGAGTTAGCAACAGCAGCTGCAAACGTAAATTAGGAAAGAACAGACAGAGTATCCCGTCTACCACACAACGACGTTACTACAACGTATCCAATTTACCAGTAGAGACATTCTTCAAAGGACAAAGGACTCGGTTGGGCAACACGGCCTTCCATCTACCACCAACCTACCGAAGCGCAGCTCAGAGTAAATATTTATTGCATTATCCTTTTCCAAATGGGCGGTAATTTAGAATGCATAAGATACTGTATTTACAATAGCATGGCTTCTCCCTTGGTTCCTCAAGTCTTCCCGCTCTTTCACTCAAACCCAGCCCCTTTTCTTTTGTGTAACTAGCTGTCATATCTGTTCCACCCGCTAGGGACGTTTTCCTTTATGACGTAATTTATAATCAAGGTATGATTCATTCTGTGTATATGTAATTCTGTGTGATTAGTTAGGTATTTAGTAAATAAATAATTAAACCCAATTTTGTATTGCTGATTCAACTTGTTAGCCAGGGTTCGTGAAGATAACCAAGAATTTACAACTTTCAGATGAGACTGAAATAAGGTGACGATTAATATTGACTGCTATTGATGTAAAATATTACTAGGTCTTTAAGAGTTTATTCGGAAGATAACAGCTCTATAAATATTATTCCGTGGTGCCCTGACTCTCTAGTTAATTACATTCACATGATTAGCTCAATCAGGTAATATTAATTGCGGAGAAAGGATTTTATAGAATAGCATGTCATATCACTTAATCCGGCATAGCCAAAGACACGACATAAGCATTTCACTGTAAAGTCTACACTTGTTATATTCGGCGCATGTGACAAATAAAATGTGATTTAATTTGATTATACTGTAGATGTAACAGTATAGCTTCCATCCCTCTCCTCGCCCCGAACCAGGGACCCTCTGCACACATCGACAACAGCCACCCTTGAAGCATCGTTACCCATCGCTCCACAAAAGCCGCGGCCCTTGCAGAGCAAGGGGAACAACTACTTCAAGGTCCTCAGAGCAAGTGACGTCACCGATTGAAACGCTATTAGCGCGCACCCCGCTAACTAGCTAGCCATTTCACATCGGTTACATAGACATAATATAACATTTGAAATGTCTTTATTCCTTTGGAACTTTGGAGTGTAATGTTTACTGTTCATTTTTTATTGTTTATTTCACTTTTGTTTATTATCTATTTCACTTGCTTTGGCAATGTAAATATATGTTTCCCATGCCAATAAAGCCCCTTAAATTGAAAT
>NW_019943246.1:209234-218557 GCF_002910315.2 Salvelinus sp. IW2-2015 | reverse complement strand
ACAAACAGATGGTTCCTGCTCAGGGTGGAACCAAGCAGGGTCTAGGGAAGAGGGAAGAGTTAGGGTGAGGCATCTTCCTCTAGGAGACAGAACAAGAAGTCACAGAGAGAAAAAGAAAAGTGGGTCCACTCACAGTGAAGGCCTGGCGCAGGGAGACGAGCCTCAGGGCGATGTCCTCCACTCTCTTGGTGGTAAGGTAGAGGCTGTGAAAGGGAGGGAATGGAGCATGTCAACCATTAGAGTCAATGGGGGATAACAGCATTATGACCACTATCCTTCAGCATCTGACAAGCCCAGACTACACAGACATTTAGAGGAACTCAGGCAGCAGGTCCTCCTCCCAGCCCTACGACAACAAAACAAGCATTCAAAATCAGTGACCAATGCAATGACATAACAAACAWTCGGTCAATGGAAGGATCTTAATGCTCCTAGTCAATAGTATGTGTGTGTAACGTCTGACCTCATAGCAGTTGTGGCCCTCAGGCTCTGGGTCAGTGAACTGCTGAGTGGTGGGCGTAGAGAAGGAGGCAGCCTCCGACCACGCTGAAGAGGAGAGAAGCCCGTCCAGCCCTATGTGGAGAGTGGCGTACACCACTGAGACATCAGTCTGCTGCTCAAAACACAACACAACTGTTTACCACACACACATTATTAGAAAACACACCAAATCTAATGCAAAAATGCCCAGTAATGTCTAGTCTATATACATAGGAAATWGTTTATTTACCTGGTAGCAGCCAAGCGTCACGTCCACAGACGTCTCGTGGCGGAGGTGAGACGCATAGTGGGTCACCCTGCCAGCCACACGCTGACAGAGAGAGAATACATGTTAAGGCCAAATGGAATAAGTGAAGAAAAGCCTAATCTAATACTATTTCAGTAGTATTTACGTCTTACCTGGATCCAAGTGATGGACTGCACTTCGGTGGCACAGTAGGGGATGCCCTCTGGACTAAGCCTGGCTGTCTCCTTGGAGATGGCACACACCAGTTGAGTCTCCAGGCCTCTCACCCTACTCACGTGGTGCATCCTCACCACCACCTGCTGTTGAGATAAACAACAAGACAACATCAACAAAACCACTTCAGCAATTGCTGTGACACATTTCCATCAAGATCAAATGACTAACAATGTAGATTAGGAAGTTGCAAAGACGCATACCTGGGATCCCCCACGCATGTAGGTGATGATGGGGCTGATAAACTGGAAAGTTCTCCAAGCTTTAACCACCGGACTGGCATTGTTCTGCACATTACAATAAATTCATGTTGGAAACTGCAAACATAGTAACCGTGATGTGACTCCGTGTGGGGGGTGTCTTACCCTGATCACAACAGGCCCACAGTACAGGGGGCTGAACCTAATCGAAATCAACTGCCAATTGCCAGTGGCCTCCTAAAGCAGAAAGCAGACAAGATATTTGTTTCATGTCAAAAGAGACACAACTTGAATATCTGGGATATTTTTCAAACATAAAACCCCAAACTTTCAGAAAATTGTACCTCAAGGATAGTCTGCACATCTGGCACATCCTCAAGGATGATAGCAGCATTCTGGACATCAAGGAGGACTGGCAGCTGTGGAACATCTGGCACATCATCCAATGGCACATYCAACTGGACCTCATCCAGGACAGTTGTTTCTAAAATGAGGAACATTGGAATATAAAATAAACAATTGTTAGGACATAAAACGTAGCAAGACTGCTAATACTAGCTAGCTAGGAAGCAAAAGTCGATCGCTTAGCAACAGTTACTAAAGTTAAATGTTAGCTAGCAGAGCTAGCTAGCTACAACACTCTTAGCACAAGCATTTTTGGCCAAGTCTGAATTATAGAAATGCACAACATTTCGCAAATTATAATGACATTGTTAAATGTAGTAAAATAGAGTTTTAAACTCCACATACCCTCTTCGAAGTCGCTGTCCACCTGTCGACAATCACAGAACCCTGCAAAACAGAAAAAGACAAGAAAACAAGCCACAAATGAATTGAACAACCTGTCGACGCAGTAGAGCCGCCGACGTCCATGGCACTCTCTCCGCCAGTCTTGAAAAGCAGCCAGGCATTTTCCACGTCGATTGTTTCTATTCAGGTGTCCAAAAATCAAACAAGTTTGTTGTCAGCAGCAAACTGAACTTGTTTTCGCCACAGAAAACGTTCCATAGAACGTCGGTTAGATGTCTCTGGGCAACACACGTTCGAAAATTATTGTTTACAAAATTGACAACTGTGTTTGCCATAGAAATTAGTTTGGAATTCTATGATTCCCTTTAGAAATCCGTTAACAATTGCTTGTCATCATTCTAGTGACGTCGACGTGCTTCCTTCGTAGCTCAGTTGATATTGATATTTTTTTATTTCACCTTTTATTTAACCAAGTAGGCAAGTTGAGAACAAGTTCTCATTTACAACTGCGACCTGGCCAAGATAAAGTAAATGCAGTTCGACACATACAACAACAGAGTTACACATGGGTAAACAAACATAGTCAATAATACAGTAGAAAAAAATCTATATACACTGCTACAAAAAAATAAGGAACACTTAACAACACAATGTACTCCAAGTAATCACACTTCTGTGAATCAAACTGTCCACTTTAGGAAGCAACGACTGATTGACAATAAATTTCCACATGCTGTTGTGCAAATGGAATAGACAAAAGGTGGAAATTATAGGCAATTAGCAAGACACCCAAAAAGGAGTGATTCTGCAGGTGGTGACCAAGACCACTTCTCAGTTCCTATGCTTCCTGGCTGATGTTTTGGTCACTTTTGAATGCTGGCGGTGCTCTCACTCTAGTGGTAGCATGAGACGGAGTCTACAACCCACACAAGTGGCTCAGGTAGTGCAGTCATCCAGGATGGCACATCAATGCGAGCAGTGGGCAAAGAAGGTTTGCTGTGTCTGTCAGCGTAGTGTCAGAGCATGGAGGGCTACAGGAGACAGGCCAGTAATCAGAGGACAGTGGAGGAGGCCGTAGGAGGGCAACAACCCAGCAGCAGGACCGCTCTCCGCCTTTGTGAAGAGGGCACTGCCAGAGCCCTGCAAAATGACTCCACAGCCACAAATGTGCTGTGTCAGCATATGGTCTCACAAGGGGCTCTGAGGATCTCTCTCGGTACTAATGGACAGTCAGGCTACCTCTGGCGAGGCACATGGAGGGTCTGTGCTGCCCACAAAGAATGCCACCCACAGCCATGACTGACCCACCGCCAACGCGTCATGCTGGGAAGTTGCAGGCAGCAGAACGTTCTCCACGGCGTCTCCAAACCTGTCACGTCTGTCAAATGTGCTCATGTGCTCAGTGTGAACCTGCTTTCATCTGTGAAGAGCACAGGGCGCCAGTGGCGAATTTGCCAATCTGGTGTCTCTGGCAAATGCCAAACGTCCTGCACGGTGTTGGGCTGTAAGCACAACCCCACCCTGTGGACGTCGGCCCTCATACCACCCTCATGGAGTCTGTTTGACTTTGAGCAGACACATGCACATTGTGGCCTGCTGGAGTCATTTTGCAGGGCTCTGGCAGTGCTCCTCTTTCACAAAGGCGGAGGTAGCGGTCCTGCTGCTGGGTTGTTGCCCTCCTACGGCCTCCTCCACGTTCCTGATGTACTGGCCTGTCTCCTGGTAGCGCCTCCAGTGCTCTGGACACACGCTGACAGACACAGCAAACCTTCTTGCCACTGCTCGCATTGATGTGCCATCCTGGATGAGCTGCACTACCTGAGCCACTTGTGTGGGTTGTAGACTCCATCTCATGCTACCACTAGAGGTGAGAGCACCGCCAGCATTCAAAAGTGACCAAGAAACATCAGCCAGGAAGCATAGGAACTAGAGAATGGTCTGTGGTCACCACCTGCAGAATCACTCCTTTTTTGGGGGTGTCTTGCTAATTGCCTATAATTTCACCTTTTGTCTATTCCATTTGCACAACAGCATGTGAAATGTATTGTCAATCAGTGTTGCTTCCTAAGTGAACAGTTTTGATTTCACAGAAGTGGGATTGACTTGGAGTTACATTATGTTGTTTAAGTGTTCCCTTTATTTTTTTGAGCAGTGTTACAATGTGAGCAAATTAGGTGAGATAAGGGAGGTAGAAGGGCAATAAATAGCCATGGTGGCGAAGTAAATACAATATAGCAATTAAACCACTGGAATGGGTAGGTTTGCAGTAGATGAATGTGCAAAGTAGAAATACTGGGGTGCAAAGTAGAAAGATAAAATAAAATAAATACAGTAGGGGATGGGGTAGTTGTTTGAGCTATTTATAGATGGGCTATGTACAGGTGCAGTGATCTGTGAGCTGCTCTGACACTGGTGCTTAAAGCTAGTGAGGGAGATAAGTGTCCAGTTTTAGAAGATTTTTGTAGTTCGTTCCAGTCATTGCAGCAGAGAACTGGAAGGAGAGGCGCCAAAGGAGAATTGGCTTTGGGATGAACCAGTGAGATATACCTGCTGAGCGCGTGCTACGGTGAGGTGCTGCTATGGTGACCAGCGAGCTGAGATAAGGCGGGACTTTACCTAGCAGGGTCTTGTAGATGACCTGGAGCCAGTGGGTTTGTCGACGAGTATGAAGTGAGGGCCAGCCAACGGAGAGCGTACAGGTCGCAGTGGTGGGTAGTATATGGGGCTTTGGTGACAAAATGGATGGCACTGTGATAGACTGCATCCAATTTGTTGAGTAGGGTGTTGGAGGCTATTTTGTAAATGACATCGCCGAAGTCGAGGATCGTAGGATGGTCAGTTTACAAGGGTACGTTTGGCAGCATGAGTGAAGGATGCTTGTTGCGAAATAGGAAGCCAATTCTAGATTTAACTTTGGATTGGAGATGTTTGATGTGAGTCTGGAAAGAGAGTTCAGTCTAACCAGACACCTAGGTATTTTTAGTTGTCCACATATTCTAAGTCAGACCGTCCAGAGTAGTGATGCTGGAAGGGCGGGCAGGTGCAGGCAGCGATCGGTTGAAGAGCATGCATTTAGTTTACTTGTATTTAAGAGCAGTTGAGGGCCATGGAAGGAGAGTTGTATGGCATTGAGCTCGTCTGGAGGGTAGTTGACCAGTGTCAAAGAAGGCCAGAAGTATACAGAAATGGTGTCATCTGCGTAGAGGTGTTTAGAGACTCACCAGCAGCAAGAGCGACATCATTGATGAATAAGAGAAGAGAGTCGGCCCAAGATTTGAACCCTGTGGCACCCCCATAGAGACTGCCAGAGGCCCGGACTACAGGAAGCCGATTTTACACACTGAACTCTAATCGGAGAAGTAGTTGATGAACAGCGCGAGGCAATCATTTGAGAAACCAAGGCTGTTGAGTCTGTCGATAAGGATTGTGGTGATTGACAGAGTCGAAAGCCTTGCAGGTCAATGAATACGGCTGCACAGTATTGTTTCTTATCGATGGCGGTTAAGATATCGTTTAGGACCTTGAGCGTGGCTGAGGTGCACCCATGACCATGATAGAGCATGACGCTTGCAACGGCAGGGTAGTGGGTCGATTCCCGTCACCACCCATACATAAACGACAGCAGGTTTTATTGTAAGTCGCTTTGGATAAAAGCGTCTGATGAATGACATATTAGTTATATATTCACTTACTTGCTATACAATGTAGAGAGAAAAAGGGTCAATTCAAGAGGGAGCTACGAAATTCATGTCCAAACGTTGTTTTCTTTGCCTGATGTCATTAGAAATTACATAGACTAATATTAGCTTGTTTGTTACGTTCCCCAGTTTCTGTGTTGTAGTTTGTATTTGAGTGGTGTGTTTCAGGAGATGGCTTCCTGAATTCTCCCCAAGCAGCTGATTGGTCGACTCCATGGCTAATTGGAGCTGACCCCGCCCCCTCGTCAAGACGCAGCTGTATCCAATTAGACTCCTGAAGCTATATAAAAGCCAGTGTTCTGTTCAGGAGGAAAAAAGAGGAATGAATGCAGAGGGAGATTGATTGTGAAAAGAGATTTTTGCTGAGAGAGGATTGCTGAGAGAGGAGCCAATGGTTGTGGGTATTAACTGAGTTAGTTGTTGCTGAGGGAGCTGATTGATTTGTGTGGTCAATAGGACGCACTGTTTTGATTATTGAAGTTGTTTGTTATCCTGTTTCATTTGTTCCCAGGGGGAAGGGGAAGGCACCTAGGGAGTGCTTAGGCAAGAGGCCCGCGGAATACATAGTAGTTTTCACTGTCTAGGCACACTAGGTAAGACCTGGGTGGACCACTCTCTGTATTTTGGTTAGGCGCACCAGGTTGCTAAGTTAGGTACGTAGTGGGTAGGCAGGTTAGATAGGAGAGGGGGGCTTTGACATTTACTTTCTTTGCTTTGGTTCCGTCCAGCCCCTTTTCCCCATATTACCGTGTAAGGAATAAAATYCTAGTAAACGGTCAATTCTGCCTTTTGTTGTCCTTTCTCACACCTACAGTCCATACCTCTTTCACTTCACGGGGAGTTGAGTTGTAGCAGGGTGTTGCGTTCCCTCTTCACAGAGGCGTGCGTAACATTGTTCTCTACAATATTATAACATTCATATACTTGTACTTGACAGTGTTGATGAAATATCAACAATCATTTGCTGTGACCATTACTAGTTTAGACTGCACTGCACTTGGTTGTATGTGTTCCATATTTGGTGTTGTGAGGTTAAATTCTCAGTAAATCGTCGCTAACTTTTCAACCATATATGGTAGAGACATTGGGTTTAGACTATTGTTTTCTGACAATGTTCTATTGATTGGCCATATTTGTAAACCTTGAATTAATTCATCATTTTATGTTTTTGGCTATTTTGCCACCAGATGCTTTCCTATATCGTTGGCATAATATAAAATACAAATACCAAATATTGTGTTTTATAAAGTCACTAGCTAGATTAGAAGAATGAGAAACAAGGTGATTTATTTTTTTGTGTTTAACTTCTGAAAGTATAGTCTTTGCCACAGTGGGCTATAAAGTATTTTGGAGGACATATTGACCAAATTCAGACAAGGGGGGCCACAGCCCACGAGAAAAAAGCACTGAAGGCTCTACACTACCGGTCAAACGTTTTAGGACACCTACTCATTCAAGGGTTTTTCTTTATTTTTACCATTTTCTACATTGAAGAAAAATTATGAAGACATCAAAATGATGAAATAACACATATGGAATCATGTAGTAACCAAAGAAGTGTTAAACAAATCCMAAAATATTTTTGATTCTTCAAAGTAGCCACCCTTTGCCTTGATGACAGCTTTGCACACTCTTGGCATTCTCTCAACCAGCTTCATGAGAAAGTCACCTGGAATGCATTTCAATTAACAGGTGTGCCTTAAGTGGAATTTCTTTCCTTTTTAATGCGTTTGACACAATCAATTGTGTTTTGACAAGGTGGGGGGGCATACAGAAGATAGCCTTATTTGGTAAAATACCAAGTCCATATTACAGCTCAAATAAACAAAGAGAAGAACAGCTCAAATAAGCAAAGAGAAACAACAGTCCATTACTTTATGACATGAAGGTCAGTCAATACGGAATATTTCAAGTGTAGTTGCAACAACAATCAAGCGCTATGATGAAACTGGCTCTCATGAGGACCACCCCAGCAATGGAAGACCCAGAGTTACCTCTGCTGCAGAGGATAAGTTCATTAGAGTTACCAGCCTCAGATATTGCTGCCCAAATAAATGCTTCACAGAGTTCAGGTAATTGACACATCTCAACATCAACTGTTCAGAGGTGACTGTGTGAATCAGGCCTTTATAGTTGAATTGCTGCAAAGAAACCACTATTAAANCATTTGAGAAACCAAGGCTGTTGAGTCTGTCGATAAGGATGTGGTGATTGACAGAGTCGAAAGCCTTGGCCAGGTCAATGAATACGGCTGCACAGTATTGTTTCTTATCGATGGCGGTTAAGATATCGTTTAGGACCTTGAGCGTGGCTGAGGTGCACCCATGACCATGATAGAGCATGACGCTTGCAACGGCAGGGTAGTGGGTTCGATTCCCGTCACCACCCATACATAAACGACAGCAGGTTTTATTGTAAGTCGCTTTGGATAAAAGCGTCTGATGAATGACATATTAGTTTTATATATTCACTTACTTGCTATACAATGTAGAGAGAAAAAGGGTCAATTCAAGAGGGAGCTACGAAATTCATGTCCAAACGTTGTTTTCTTTGCCTGATGTCATTAGAAATTACATAGMACTAATYATTAGCTTGTTTGTTACGTTCCCCAGTTTCTGTGTTGTAGTTTGTATTTGAGTGTGTGTGTTTCAGGAGATGGCTTCCTGAATTCTCCCCAAGCAGCTGATTGGTCGACTCCATGGCTAATTGGAGCTGACCCCGCCCCCTCGTCAAGACGCAGCTGTATCCAATTAGACTCCTGAAGCTATATAAAAGCCAGTGTTCTGTTCAGGAGGAAAAAAGAGGAATGAATGCAGAGGGAGATTGATTGTGAAAAGAGATTTTTGCTGAGAGAGGATTGCTGAGAGAGGAGGCCAATGGTTGTGGGTAATTAACTGAGTTAGTTGTTGCTGAGGGAGCTGATTGATTATGTCTGTGTGTCAATAGGACGCACTGTTTTGATTATTGAAGTTGTTTGTTATCCTGTTTCATTTGTTCCCAGGGGGGAAGGGGAAGGCACCTAGGGAGTGCTTAGGCAAGAGGCCCGCGGGAATACATAGTAGTATATTCACTGTCTAGGCACACTAGGTAAGACCTGGGTGGACCACTCTCTGTATTTTGGTTAGAGCACCAGGTGGTGCTAAGTTAGGTACGTAGTGGGTAGGCAGGTTAGATAGGAGAGGGGGGCTTTGACATTTACTTTCTTTGCTTTGGTTCCGTCCAGCCCCTTTTCCCCATATTACCGTGTAAGGAATAAAATTCTAGTAAACGGTCAATTCTGCCTTTTGTTGTCCTTTCTCACACCTACAGTCCATACCTCTTTCACTTCACGGGGAGTAGATTGAGGAGTTGTAGCAGGGTGTTGCGTTCCCTCTCACAGAGGCGTGCGTAACATTGTTCTCTACAATATTATAACATTCATATACTTGTACTTGACAGTGTTGATGAAATAATAACGATAATTTGCTGTGACCATTACTAGTTTAGACTGCACCGCACTTGGTTGTATGTGTTTCCATATTTGGTGTTGTGAGGTTAAATTCTTGAGTAAATCGTCGGTAACTTTTCAACCAATATTGGTAGAGACATTGGTTAGACTATTGTTTTCTGACATAATGTTTATTGATTGGGCATATTTGTAAACCTTGAATTAATTCATCATTTTATGTTTTTGGTATTTTGCCACCAGATGCTTTCCTATACGTTGGCATAATA
>NW_019943246.1:182532-208620 GCF_002910315.2 Salvelinus sp. IW2-2015 | reverse complement strand
ATAACGTGTTGATTGTACTCCAATTCACTAAATGATGTTGGCTTCCACACTTTTCACATACTGGGCACCAGTGAACGACAGCACCGCCACTTTATTAATGACGCTAGAGAAAATGAATCTTTATTTGTCAATATCTCTAGGCAGCAGCATCCTGGAGGAACCAACTGCAAACCTTGCAGTCTGGTCATACCAATTCACAATCCCTTCAGCAACATTCTGCAGACGTCTCCGTAGAGAGCAGTTGGTCGGTTTTAAAAATAAAGTTGAAATACATAATAGCAACAATATATTAAAAAATGGCCAACTTTCGTCCCCAGCAAAAATAGTCCACAATTAATTGTTCCATGTTAAAATTGATCAATGCTTCACAACCAAATCACCAAACATGAATTAATCAGTTTAATCAGGTTGGATTATGGTGCACCTTCCCAATGTTGGGATGGAAATTATGCTTGTGCATAGTGGAAAGATCCGTCACAATCTTCCTTTTGTTTTGGGCAATCGCGTTAGTAGACATTTTGCGGCGGAAGCCATCTTCAAATCCAATATTTAACCAAAATCTTTAATATTCATGCTCATGAAATCTTTGGGTATATGCCAGACCTTTTACATGGGTTTGTCGTTTTGTGTTATGTTCATCTAGGTCCCTATAGTTATTACCATTAGCCAAATAATGGTGGAAATTCCTAAGCAAGAGCTTAGACAAAGATAGGAATATACAGGTATAGCCAAATACGGAACAAGAAAAAAAAAGATAAAAATAACTAAAAAAGCACGTGCACGAAGGAAACAATAACAATGAACTTCAAAGCTCAGAAAATATTGTTATTTTTAAAAAACACAAAACAACTTAAAATTAACTAAGCGTTCTATTTGTTAATTGATTACTCTGCTGTAACAATACAAACCCAAAAAATTGGCCAAAACTATTTTAAGTGGTGTGAATAATTATGAAAAAAAAACCGCACCCAAAATTTATCCAAACTATTTGTCCTGAATGGACTAAACTTGATGTAGACATGACGTTAAAAGTATGAAATTTAAAGAAGAAAGAAAAAAAAACGTTGACCTTTTATGGCAATGGCATCATTTAATGGCTTTAATGCCATGATACATACCATTCGAGAATTCAAAGGTCATATATGCTCCGAATATGAAACGATAAGCACATATGACAGTAATACTTCATAAGGTTCAAAAAATTCATAAAGGAACAGTATCTGTGTATAGAAGATCATCCAATAAAAGAAGAGAAGGATGATAGCAAATTAAGCGCAATTGATATGACTTATGTATAATAACCAGACTATTACACTTTAGATTTTTGAAGTCACAGAGACCTATAGTGACATGAGGGAGGTGAGCCTTGTGTAAATGTCTTAATCTGAGGTCCTTGCCAAGATATACTTGTAGACTTTTAATAAGGTTAATCAACAGAAAAGTGAGACCAATTACCCCTGGAATAAAATGGATATGAGTCCAATGGGAGGGGTACGGTTTTGTTTAACATCATGTAATTACGCACGTCTTCAGACTCAAAATCGAATTGATATTTATGAGTGTGATACATTGTACTATTTTGTATCAGCATACCTTGATTCAAGAGTATTTGCTGAAATCAACAAAAGCTGGACCCCTGCGTTCCGAGCCCAAGTTATTTTTTACCCTTATTGTATAGTATTTTGGTCGAAGGGAGAAATGGAGCAGGGATTAAGTTGGATTAAAGGAAATGAAGATAGAATGAGAGGATAGAGAATGGGAAACAATAACCACTACCGAGTCCCAGTGTCAACAGGCATCACAGGTCATGGTTGGACCACCACGCCACCCAATCGTGAAATGCGTATGCCGCTTCCCGTTTTAGCCCGGAAAAATACCACGTTCCGTAGCCCCACCGACCGATGCCCAAAAATAAGAAGAGTACAAGAGATGGGACTGAGCTTGGTGGTGCGCAGCACGCTTTGGGAACCTCATCTGGTCTTCAAAAAGAGTGAACCTGTTAATTGAAAACGCTTAAAATATCCGGCAAAAACAATTCGCGAGACCAACCTTCGGCATTCATTACAAATGCACTTTCATAATAAAGTCAATTTGCAAAGGCTATGTCCTAATAAAAAATAATTAGTGTATTAACACCAAAAACATACCTCATGAAAAATTAAAACACCGGAATAAACCACATTACCAGTTAAAGCCGCCGTCAACTAGACCACGTAAACACCAAAATCTAAATCATAAAACACAGATACCGTTAATATGTAAAAGGAACGCATAGTGTGGGCTTATTTAGAGCAATAAGGCCCATGGGAGAGAGGAAAAAGAGTGGGACGGTGATAGTTGATCTCTCTCTTTTCCTCCTGCCCCTCCGAGAGAAACCAATGTAGCAACAGGGTTCAGATAAATACATTGGATAAAGATCTGAGAGAGAGATCAATTATAACACAACCGAACACCACTCCACACACCATGGGACCCCTTCCCAATTGCTTAAATACCCATATCGCTTTTATACAGTATTTAAATTCATTGACTATATGAAAGTGCATGTATGAATGAGTCTGATTATTAATCGTTTTCAATAACAGGTTCACTCTCTGAAACCATGATGAGGTCCCAAGCGTGCTGCGCCAAAACCGCAACGCAAGGCTCAAGTCCCATCTTCTGTACTCTTCTACGCTGACAACTGATGATCCTAAAAAAAGCATCGCGTTCAACATGGTGGGTGCAAGACCTGTGATAAGCCCTGTTGACACCAGTGGTAGCCCATCTATCTATTCTACTTCATTTTAATCAACTTAAATTGCGCATTGTTTCCAAAAAAGATAACTAAACAGGGTAAAATAACTTGCAACCAGCAGTTGATAGCAAATCTGTCAATATGCTGATAAATAGTATGTATCTAATATATTGATTTTGAGTCAGAGTGGTATATGAACAACACCCATTGGACCTATAACCATACTTCACTTTTGATTAACTATTAAAATCTACAGTAATTCAGATAATTACATCACCCCTTCATGTCATATATTCTGTGACCAATCAAAGCTGTAAAGTACTGTATCATAAGTATATCAATGCTAAAATTCTACCCTTTTGATGACTATAATATCTTGTTGAACCATGAATTTGTCATTGTCTCTTTCAGATATACTAAACATGGTTTGCAAAACGTACACGTTTTTTTCTTCTTCTTTAATCATACTTTTAACCAGTACAAGTTAGTAACAATGGAAAATGGCAAAAACAAAAATGTTTGGCCATTTTTGTATGTACAGAGTAACAAATACACAGTGATGTATGTCCTTGTCACCAGATATCTGGAGGACTGTATACAGCTATATTTGTAATAAACTATACTGAACAAAAAAACGCAACATGTAAAAGGTTGGTCCCATGTTTCATGAGCTGAAATTAAAGATTTTGAAATTTGATTTGAAGATCCCGGAAATGTTCTATACGCCCCAAAAAAAGAAATTGTGAGCATTTCTCCATTGCCAAGATAATCCATCCACATTGGAAGGTGCACCATATCAAGAAACTGATTAAACAGCATGATCATTACACAGGTGCACCTTTTGCTGGGGACAAAAGGCCACTAAAATGTGCATATGTCACAACGCAATGCCACAGACGTCTGAAGTTCTGAGGGATTGTGCAATTGGTATGCAGACTGCAGCAATGTCCACCAGAGCTGCTGCCAGAGAATTGAATGTTCATTTCTCTACCATAAGTCGGAAGTTGGAAGCCAACATCATTTTAGTGAATTTGGCAGTACATCCAACCGACAATTTTCCTGTCCTGCTAGCCATTCAAAATGTAATGATTACTTTTGGGTGTCAGGGAAAATGTATGGAGTAAAAAGTACATTATTTTCCTTAGAAATGTAGTAAAGTAAAAGTTGTCAAAACTATAAATAGTAAAGTACAGATACCCCCAAAAACTACTTAAGTAAAAATACTTTAAAGTACTACTTAAGTACTTTACACCATTGTATGTGCTTCAACAGAGTCTGATGTTCAGGGTGGTTGGACATATAAGATGGGGTGCTGGTGAGCTTCTGCCCCCATTTTAGGTCGTCACACAAATATTCCCCCACCCATGTCCATTAAATCAAAGTAATTACACCTTGCTGTAAGGAAGCATAGCAAAGAATGAAAGGAATCAATTTATCGTTGAATGATTTATAAATCTCGCGTATTAAACCATAATTTCCAGGGAACCTATTGTCCTTAAGGCTTTTAATACAGTCTTTTATCTCAATTTCAGATAACTCATAATCACAAAAATCCCTGAAATCATGATCTTCTTAGCAATGTTTGCTACATTGTCTAAGAAAATATCCATATTGGAAGTTGGATGGGCTGATGTATACAGATTCTGATAAAACTGGGCAACATGCTGAGAGATTTCTTTTGGATTTTCATTGGGAGTATTATTAATCATTAATTTACAAAAGGAAGTCTTTTCGCCTGCCCTTTTTTCTAAATTAAAGAAATATTTTGTATTTCTCTCTCTCTTCCATCCATTTTCATCTTGAGCTCCCCGGGCCTTTTCCTCGTAGATACAGTCTAACTGCATTTGCAATGATAGCTCCAGTAATTCCTGATTAGTTAGTTCCCTTCTTTTTAGTTTAATCCATTATTCCCTTTATGATGTCATATTCTTTCTCTCTTGGCACGAGCAATTTCTTTCCCCACTGAAATAGCCAAAAGCCTTAATCAAATTTCATTAGCTCCCAGTAACTTCCAAACGTATTCACAACACAGGCACAATTCCTGTATTTATCATTCAATCCTGCTACTTCCTTCTTAAATACTTCATTCTCTAGTAAAGTCTTGTTCATTTTCCAGTAACCTTTAACTTTTTTGGGTTGACAAACCATGCATATTTATCTTTATTGAGATGCCGTTGTGGTCTGTTAAAATCAATGGTTCAATCGAGACTGTATCAACCTTGTCAGCCATATCTTCAGATATCAGCCAGAAATCAATACGGGATTGTATARATAAATCTTTGGTACTCCRTGTAAACATAATCTTATCTGGGTTCTTATGTCTCCAAATATCTAGAACATCTAACCTTAAGGAATATATGTCTATCTCACAAACAGAATTGCTATCCTTAGGAGGCCATCTATCTAGATTATGTAATACTGTATTAAAATCTCCACCCCATATTACTTTGGCCAATGGAAATTTAGACATAATTTTACTTATTTTCCTCTCAATGTCTCTAAATAAAATACAGTTACTTGACTCGTTATTAGAAGCATAAGTATTTACAACAATGAATTGAACATAGTTGACATCTACCAATAGTATAATCCATCTCCCTGTATTATCTGCTTCATGACTCAATATATGAGCCTTAAAGTTGCCTTTTAAAATAGGGACACCTGCTGACCGATTAGTACCAAATGAAAACCAAATGTCATTCATATCATCACCATTGACACTTCCAAAAACGCAGTATCTGTGGAACAGGCATGAGTTTCTTGAATGAAATAAGTCAAAACTCTAACCCTCAAAATTGCGGATTCCCCTGGCATTAATAGAAAAAACTGAAATGGACATTTACTATCACAGTGACTATATGAAGAATATTAAACTTGTATAAGTTCACATGAGTCGGGGTCTCACAAAAATAAAATTTCTTACTAGTTGCAAATAAAAACGGTCCTTTGCACCACGCAAGTCATTGACCTAAATGATATATATATTTATACAATTGCAAATAACATTGTACCATAGAGTGGTAAAAACGAATAGCCATCAAGCTAACATTAAGTGTCAGTGTGAATTTCCCTGCCATAAAAATATATATATATAAAAAAAGTTTGGCTCACACAATGCTTTTTCATCAAGAAATATCTAGTTTTATCAAATTAGCAAATAAAACTCAGTCCTGCACAACTCACTTGACAAGTCCAGCAGTCAACAAACTAGGCGTCAGCGTGAATTTCCCTTCCATTAAACAAAAGCCTTCGGTACCGCAAAGTATGCACTTTTCCCTTCCTTCCTTGCTCTCTCAAATATCGGCCACAAACGATTCAGAGCTTCTTTGTCAAATGCTGTCAGATCCTCCTTGAACCTCAGGTTGTTCTTCTGTAAATAGTCATTTTTCTTTGCACTTTTCCATGTCATATCCCTCGCTGTCCGGGAGATGAATCTCATGATCACTGGTCGTGGTGGCTGGTTGTTTTCCCCATCTCTCAGCCTACCCAGGCGGTGCACTACATCCAGAGAACCTGCAACAACAGTTCGCTCCTCCTCCGGGACTATTGCCCTGCAAATGTCCTTCACTCTTGCTTTGATGTTCTCGTCAGATTTTTCTGCTATTCCATAAATTCGAAGACTCCATCTCCGACTATACCGGTAATTCTCGTTTACTGTTAGGGTTGCGTCAATTCAATCTGGTATAAGGACAAGTATGACAATGAGTCACTAATTGTATGCTATGTACTTTTTATTAACTAAGTAATAAATGGCAAATGCAATTTCCGTATATACGGGTTCACTGTAACATCACGCAGGATGAAAACAGAGAAGACACTTGTTACTGACAAAGATATTATAATATATACTCATGACAGAGATAGTTCCTGCTTCCGAGCCGGCCTGTCAGAGTAGAGACTGGGCGTGGTTTAGACTCACCCAGCCTATCGTTGGTGTTGGCGCTTTAAGCCAGTCCTGGCCCCTTAGCGCATGTGATGTCCCGACACTGTTGCTGTGTAGATTACGCTCTTTCACCCCAGAGACTGAGGTCAGACAGCTCCGCAATATTGTCTGAGCTATTCGCACCTGTATACAATGCCCACTGTTCTCGCTCAAGGCTAACCACAGCTTCCCAGCACACTTATCTGGGGCTAACTGTTACTTTCAGCACACACACACAGACACCCAGGCCAACAGTTGCTAATATTCAATCACATGTGTTATAGTATTGGGTTATAGTGCATAATTCAGAACCTCACAGATGATCTTCGTGTATCTTATGCCCTTGTAGAATGTTGCATACACACACATATTTCAGGCTGTGGCCCCATGGTTAGGCTATGAGAACTTGTTACTCCTGAGAACAAAGATATAATTGTCAGGCCTACATGTGTCAGTAGCTCAAACTTTAATTAATGTAAAATCCTTCTAGTTTATAGTTATTTTAGCACGCTAAGCCTAGCAAAACCCCACATTACCTTTGACTCCATTTCAGTGAGTTTCTTCTCCTGCTTTGCAACCTGAATGTTCAATGTTGCGTTCTGCTGCTTCAGAGTTTTTACTTCGTCAGCACTGAAATCAATCGATTTCTTCAGGTTAATAACGATATTGATTGTGTTCTTTTACACCAAATTCATGATGTCATCTGCGCTCTCTTTGATTTTAGCCGTGAGGATGCGAACGATGTCCTTCCTGTAGCTGGCTCATTGATGGTTCACTTCTCAGCTTCTTTGGAAGTTGCTTCTTGGTTGGGGTATTCGGGTATGAATCGCATTCACCCCCCCTTTTTTACACCGCAAGCATATGAGCGAGTTTAAACAATGCCTCTTTTCTCCTTGGAAGTTTCAACATCCATTATCTCAGCAACAGTTTGGTCATGTCCTGATTACACGCTACTAGCTATGAAGACGTTAGCAGGCTAATTTAACTACACACGCTGACACTTTGATAGCTAGCTTGTTCGTTGGAAAGCTAGCTTGTTCGTTGGAAATAGTCAAAAATATATGACAATGGTTTGATTATTTACAAAATAATTCATTATATGGTTAGATATACTTTTTTGTGAGAAAAAACAAACAAATTGCAACTGCAGTCTAAAACTATAAACTTTGTGAGAAAACCCCCAAATTGTTCCTCAGCTAGAAATGTTACACCCTCTCATGTCGCAATCTTGACCATGTCACTGATTTCATGGAGCTCTCCTGCGCATCATTTACTTCACAAAATCCCGCAAAGGTAAACGCGCCAGAAATAAACATCGCGAGATTGCTTTCAAATCTCTGACTCGCACATATGTACAGACGCTTTCATCCAAGACGATGTACAGTAATCCGAACATACATTTTACATTTGGGTGGCCCAGGGAAATTAAGAGTTTTTCGAAGCAATTTTTGTATCTCTTTCTTTGTAATACTGTATGTATTCAATCATTTCGAATTGATCACTTCCCACTGGGCACATACATCAATTCAATGTTTATTCCACGTTGGTTCAACGTAATTTAATTGACATTACATGGATATTGTGTCACAGTGAATTTTATAATCTGCAGTCAATTTAATTATGTTTTCATGTGCCATGATTCTGACATCCGACATATGATCCTCATAGGATTAGGCTACATAATTAGTGGTGCAGTAAATGTAATCTCAATTCAATACGATGTGCATATACTGTACATATAGCCAATATAGCTATTAAACCCATGTTCAGTGACTAATCTGTGACGCAAGTGGCCTAATATGTTTGTGACGTTCCATGGAACCCACGGTATTGTTTAAAACTAGATTCTGATTGGCTTGCAGGTCATTCTACAGTGTAAATTATAAATGAAAACATTATTTTATAGCAGTGTTACAGATTCACAATACCGAGCGTGTCTCAACCCGTACTGCGCTTTTATCTGCCTAAAGGTATCTTCACGCACGACTGGATAGGCCTTTTGGATACGCTTGTCCAAGGTAAGGATATGCGTCACGCTATAGCCTACTTTTAATGTTTTAGTTCCGAACAGTAGTTCCGTTCCAGTCAAGTGATTAATCGTAAAAGTTTGTTGTTTTGACTGAGCAGTCCAATGGCCAATAACATGCATAGATGATGCATTAGGCATTGCACAAGTCAGTGTCTAGGCAAGAATATAAAGTTGCTACTTACGTCAACTCAAGTTACTCAATTCAAGTGATTAATTGTAAGATTGACTTGTTTTGACTGTCAAAACAAATCACTTTGATGGAATATTCCAAATTATAATGGCAATTATGCATCAGAAATTCACAATATTACTTGTATTTCAATGATTTATCCAGGCCCAAGACAAAGTCTTCTGAAAGCTGTGTAGCAATCATTCCATTGCTGACCCATAGGATGGTAATCACGTACATGATTGGCTTAATCTAGAATCATGGATGCCTTTCATGTGAGTACACACACCATATTTTTTTTTACATATCTCAGAAGGAAGATACCTCAATATCTGGAAGCACTGTCTCATGTACAATTGTTAATGCTATCTCTGAAATGTCTAACAAAATGTTGACTTGATCGTTTCATCAAGACCGTGTAACGGTTTTGACTTGAGGTTATTTATAGGGGTGCCAGGTAGGTTGTGCCTACCAGAGAAAGCATTGGTTTCTCCTTTTTAGTTTGGGAGGGAATGAGTCCCATCTGGTCCGTCAAGTCACACCAATAACAAAGGACTTATGTAAAAGTCAGGATGGCAATATACTTTTCATAAACCCCTTAAAACATTGGAAGAACTTAAAACAAGTGTATTCTTTTGCGTGGTTGTATAACAACATAAATGATCACACACACACAACAATATAACAAATAATGCGCTTATGTTCATTTAGAAATGTCCTGTACCTCGGGCAAAAGAGTCCAGCCGGTAAACAAGTTCAGTGACTCAAGTGACCTTAGTCACGCCACGTTTGTCCGTAGCGTAAACCCAGTATATTCATACACTCAAAATAACACTTATTTTGCAACACAACTATAAAGCGTATCAAAGAATAATACGTCCTCACAACTACATTAATCACAGTATCATAGGCGGAAATCCCAGGGGGACGGGGGGGGACACAGACCCCCCATCCTGGGGAAAATATGATTTGTCCCCCCAATATATCACTGTAAACATAACTATGTAATTTCAATAATATTATAATACGCAATGAAAGCACTTGTGCTGATTATAGACACTTAATAGCGCGTTTTTAAATTTCACAAGATTGCGACCCCCCGCCCTTTGCCTCACAATGGTTTGATCCACTGCCAGTTCTTTAGCTGGCAAGGTAATAGAGGGTTCGTAACTACTGTCCGAAAGGCACTCAATGTACGTAACTGACGTGAGGTAATCCAGTCAATCGCGCTTTAGCAATGTATATATTTTTTTAATGTTGCAGGGTTCACACAGCTGAATTTGCAAGCAGCGGCGCAACTAAAGCAACAATACTTCAAGCTAGCTATACCTATTCCATTTATGTGGCGTCGTCAAAGATGGAATATTTGCTATCGTCATTATTTCCAAGATTAGCATGCAGCTGTAGTGCTTCAAAGTCCCTGTGATAAGGTTAGCGATAAACTGAGTCCAAACTGAACAGAACTACACTCTCTTATACCATTGTCTTAAATATATTTAATGGTCTCGTTGCAAAAGCTAAATTGTCGCTAGTGAATTTTTATTTTTTTTCACCTTTAACCAGGTAGCAAAGATTTAGCAAACACCACAGAAACGGAATTGGTGCTCGCTAGCTTTGCAAATTCAGCTATTTTTGGAAGCCTGCCAATATGAACAAACTATGTTAAAATTTCAAAACGTTGCAGCATGTGTTGTGTAAATGTGTGTGTAGCTAGACCGGTCAGCCAGCAGCCAGGTAGAAAAATGTCAGAAAAAAGTAAAAAGACGGACATCAGAGTATTTTTCAGTACACCAAAACGCAAAGTAAGAACTCTAGTAGCCTAATATCTCAAAAACCAGTTGATAAATGTTCATAAGAAAGAAGTGAAATGCTAATGGAAATATTTCACAATGATGTCATTAGGCAGAGCAGGCAACGATGGCACCAGACAGCAGAGCTGGGGCAGATATGCAGGGACAGACTGGCGAGACAGGGAGTCTCAGGTAAGTTTGTTAAGTCTTTGTTTGGCAACATTATGAAAGGTCTCCATTTTTTTGATTGTAAAATAGGGACATAATTGGAAAATGCCATGAATACCCCACTCTCAATTTAAACTGGTGACTGAACCAAGATTTGTTTAAGGCAATGGTATTGCTGTTGTGATTAATTGTGTAGTTTTGGGTACCGGTAGTTAGGAGTACAGCAAACACCTTATTTCTTTTCTAGGAGACAGACTGAGTCAGTGAGGGTGGTGAAAGGGAAAGAGCCAGGAGAGAGACTTCAGAGGACAGTGTCACAGCCACGGCAGGACCAGGTGCACCCTTGTTGCCGCAGCACCAGTATAGGGGACAGTGGCAAGCATCGTCCAGTACCTCAGTGATGACACAAAACCATATCAGCCACACCCAAATTTATAGAACGAAACTCTTGCAAACGTTTCAAGAGAGACGAACACTGCACTGATAAGGAACATTGCTATACTATTATTATTAGTAGTATTATAATGATTTAAACAAGTTGGGCACAACCTTCAGTTAACTACTGTACCTAACAATTATCCAGTAGTAGTGATTATGCGCCCTCAATATACATTTAACATATTACACATAGTATATGTGTTACAGACTACTTTTGGTGTCCCCTCAGGAATTGCTCCTGAGAAAATTTCATGATAATTGTCCCTCCAAGGTTGATATCAGATTTTCGCCCTGCACACTATACAGCACCCCAAACAAATGAAATACCGTGTACAAAAAGTTGTAGTCAGTCGGTCAATCAGCAATCCGCCAACAATCTCCAGCGGAGAAAAGGCCACGAAACCAAAGGAGAGTTGTAGTCCACAGACGCACAGAGTGGATCCAATCCTGGGTAACTCGCTTTAAGGCTACAAACAAACAGAATAGCGAAGCTTCATGAACTGAAGGTAGTACACATCCTCATTCATGTCTCATTCACAACTTTACCTTTGCGCAGCTGATCCTGGCTATTTAATGGGGAATTAAAGGGGCGCGCCTCTTAGAAGGAGAAGCACTGAGACGGTTCAGAAATATTCAGGGCCGTCACACCTTCTCTCACAAGTTGGAACTAGTGGTCACATTGGGACAATGCAGCATAAATAACTGGACCAATATTTTCATGGAGGTAAGCACTACACTTCTGATGGGTTTAAAGATTGTATTACATTATCTAAAAGTGAGAAAGTAAACCCCGCTGTTATTCTTTTCACAGGGAAGGACAATCCCATTATGCCATGAATGTTTCATTGCTGAACAACCATAGATATGTCTCCTCTAATTTGGCAGCAGAGCTCACTGGAGCAGGGAGACATCCCGTCATCCTTTGGCGCTGACAAAGTACACTTTTTTCTTCTCTAAATAAACTATAGTAAACATCTTCTGCACAAAGTTAATTTCTAATAAGATTGGTGTTAAGTGAGAAAGAATCCTAAAGATGGTCCAATGGCATGGTCTGAAGCTCTCTCGTCATCTCAGTATGTTGACCGCCTGATTTCTTGCAGGCTTGAGATTCAGATCCTGCTGAATGATGTTAAGCATTCGATTAAACACATGCAGGGGACGCTGAAACACATGCAGGGGCAGTGTATTGAGTTGCAGACTGCCATGTCTAAGGTAGTGTCAGATGAGTCTCAGATACAGGAGAATAAGTCTATGATGGTATGGTGATAATGATTGAGACCATAGGCTACCCGGGGCGGCAGGGTAGCTAGTGGTTAGAGCGTTGGACTAGTAACGAAAGGTTGCAAGTTCAAATCCCCGAGCTGACAAGGTACAAATCTGTCGTTCTGCCCCTGAACAGGCAGTTAACCACACTGTTCCTAGGCCGTCATTGAAAATAAGAATTTGTTTTAACTGACTTGCCTAGTAAAATAAAGGAAAAATAAAAGATGGTGATTATAATAATGATGACTAGCCGTTACCCACCTACGGCGGTAATCATTGGATCTGATTATTTCAATTCAATGCAATCTTTGAGGACTGCAACATAGAAATACCCTTTATTTACACTAATAATAAGCTATTGTCAMCTTCCCGTCTATGCTTATCTTGCTCATTGCTCACTGTCAATTGCTGACTGTTACCCTGTGTGTGTGTATCTATTATTGATTTCTCACAGAAAAATTATTTGGTTGCAAATGTACCTGGGGCCATGTAAATAATTATTAGGCTACTCATTTTGAATCCACCGTTGGCAACTTGTGTGACCATAAAAGTGTGTGCAACTGGGCACAGTAAAATAATTTGGTTACTGACCTGCCCTACATCATAGAAGGCCCTTCAAGTCGGAACTAGGAAATTCTGACATTTCTGACTGGCGAACTCGTTATGGAATGATGATTTCAAGTTTCCCACTTGTGAAGTATCAGAATCAACCAGTAGGAAGCTCTACACTAACTCTGAGGTTCCAAGTTTCCGATGGCATGTGAATGCGTCAATACCTGCCATGGTAATTTTGAATGTTCAGTCAGTGAGCATTATGGGTAATTATCCTACATACTTACATCAAATACTTTATGATAGCATCATCTCCTGTAGTAACAGTGCCATTCCAAACACAATAAATGTGAAAATTAACAAAGATACAAAATATTGCTAAAGTGAGGAAAATCAGCTCAAAATTGTAGGAGGAAATGCCCCTGCAGCAGGGAGGCTTACGGTATTATAATATATTGTAGATAACATTAATATAATTTATGTATTTACAGTATCAGTACACATACAAATGAAAGTCTATGCTAGGGATTGATCTACACTGAGTGAACAAAATATTAAGAACACCTTCCTATTGAGTTGCCCTCCCCCCTTGGTGGTGGACCATTGTTGATACTCAGGGAAAACTGTTGAGCGGGAAAAACCCAACAGCATGGCAGTTCTTGACACAAACCGGTGCGCCTGGCACCTACTACCATACTCTGTTCAAAGGGACTTAAATCTTTGGTCTTGCCCATTCACCCTCTGAATGACACACATACACAATCCATGTCTCAATTGTCTAAAAATCAATCTTTAACCTGCCTCCTCCCCTTCATCTACACTGAGAAGAAGATTTAACAATTAACATCAATAAGGGATTATAGCTTTCACCTGATTAGTCTATGTCACGGAAAGAGAAGGTGTTCTTAATGTTTAATACACTCAGTGTATGTATCAATGATGTTATAGATTCCAAGTGGTTGATTTTTTAGTGAATGACTATATGCTCTATATTATACCTGCAGATCATCACAGCAGCCGAAGTTGCTGTGCAGAAGGAGGAGATCCTCCAAGCATCAGGCCTCATCCCTGCACAGAGGGAGGGTATCCTCCAAACAGCCAGTGTCCCTGCACAGAGGGAGGGGATCCTCCAAACAACCAGTGTCCCTGCACAGAGGGAGGGGGTTCTCCCAGCAGCTATAATCATTGCAAAGAAGACGGAGATCCTCCAAGCATCAGGCCTCATCCCGTCACAGAGGGAGGGGATCCTCCAAACAGCCAGTGTCCCTGCACAGAGGGAAGGGATCCTCCAAACAGCCAGTGTCCCTGCACAGATGGAGGGGATCCTCCAAACAGCCAGTGTCCCTGCACAGAGGGAGGGGATTCTCTCAGCAGCTACCATCACTGCACAGAGGGAGGAGATCCTCAGAGCATCAGGCCTCATCCCTGTACAGAGGGAGGGAATTCTCCCAGCAGCTAGCATCATTGCGCAGAAGAAGAAGATCCTCAGAGCATCAGGCCTCATCCCTGCACAAAAGGAGTTGATCCTCCTGATGGCCAGTGTCACTGCGCAGAGGAAGGGAATCGTCCCAATGGCCAGCGTCCCTGCGCACAGGGAGGGGATTGTCCCAAAGGCTAGTGGTCTCGCTGAAGGAAGGGGATCTCCCACAAGCCATTCCTGCACAGAGGGAAGGATGTCTCAACCCCAGTGTACCTCACAGAGGGAGGGTTCCTCCAAACAGCAGTGTCCCTGCACAGAGGGAGGGATCCTCCAAACAGCCAGTGTCCCTGTACAGAGGGAGGGGATTCTCTCAGCAGCTAGCATCACTGCGCAAGAGGAGGAGATCTTCGACAATCAGCATTTGATCATATAGATTTTTTTCAGCATTTAAAAATTTACGCATAAAAAGTGTTAAAAGATGATCTTTTAATTAAATCTCTCCTTTGTGTCCCTCATGTTCACGATTAATTTGATGTGTTCTAATCTCATTTGCCAATGCTTATTGCTTCTGCATTGCTTTACAGAACAAGTATATATATACGCACATAATATATTTATTTTTAGACATTTCCAAAACATTTTTTTGCATTTTGGAATTTCCTACATTTAACTGTCAGACAAGTTATATTTTATATATCTCTCTTTTAACGAATTTTTTGTATGTATTCCATCGACAGACTTAACATTATTGGATCGAAACGTTCGCAGAGATTGTTTTGACTGGAGTGATGTGCTTAGGAGCCTATTAAAAAAATCTATCCCGGTTTTACTATTTTACCCACTACAAGTCTGTTGTGCGGAAAACGGAAGAAAATCTATTGTCGAAAGTAAACATCGGCATCGTGGTGTCAACTGTCGCTTAATTGTCCTGAAGTAATGAACAATAAAAAAAAAAACATCTGGTCGTAAGCGATCGATGACAAATTAAATGTTGCCGTGTAACATTTTACTTCTGTCCCGACCAGTGAACATCCTTTGCACATTCTACAACAGCTTTACCCATCCTCCACAAAGCCGCGGCCTTGCAAGAGTAAGGGGAACAACTACTTCAAGCGTCCAGAGCAAGTGACGTCACCGATGAAACGCATCAGTGCACTACCCCCAACTAGTAGCCATTTCACACCGTTACATCCAGCATAACCCCTCATTCATTACGCGTGGGCAACAGTGAAATGTGAGGAGCAGGACAGTTATAGCCTCAAACCTCACCTCTGGGTTCAAAGCCAGTTCACTGCTTTCTCATTGTTTCTCTCTGTCATCGGGACTGATCTAGATACTGACCAGTGGGGTGCAAGTCAATTATCAGTTAGAACAGAAAACCAGAGGCTCGTAGGGCAGGGGAAGCTTTTCCAAACTTGGTGTGCATTTTGGTTTTTTGTCTAACTACACAGCTGATTCACATTAACAAAGCTTGATGATTAGTTGATTATTTGATCAGCTTTGTAGGGGGGGAATAAAAAGAAAATGTGCAGCCCTTTGGGGTTCAGTGATGTGGGGAGCTTTGTCATAGGGTAAAAGTTGATACCCTGGCTGTAGG
This sequence comes from Salvelinus sp. IW2-2015, assembly GCF_002910315.2. Taxonomy (NCBI): domain Eukaryota; kingdom Metazoa; phylum Chordata; class Actinopteri; order Salmoniformes; family Salmonidae; genus Salvelinus; species Salvelinus sp. IW2-2015. The sequence goes on along the minus strand of NW_019943246.1, from coordinate 192,535 downwards.
CTGCACACCTTGGGTCAAATATTAGATTCTGTAGCTGTGTATTTATCGAAACAATCTTGTTCTACAATGGTTCCTTTCTTAGCTCAGGGTAAGTAGTAGCAGGCCTGGAAGAGTCTTATGCACGCAAACATTTGAGTTGTTTTCTCTCCTTTTAGTCAATCATATAATTTGTCAAATGCCTTACAGGTTGTTTTGCCTATTGTTGGCAGCTGTGGGCAAAAGCACAACAGACACTTCTATAAGTATGCATTTTTCCCTACAAGTTCCAAGCTAAGCGTTTGAAATATATATTTTTTTGGTTTTAACTACCTTTCCATTCCAGATGACCTCAACGCTGAATGCTCTTGGTAACGTTATTCGTTTGAGTGTCGCTCCTCTTTTTAAAGAGGTTGATGCTGTCTTCAGTGAGTTTGTCTCTTATGATTCCCTTTCATAATTCATGGATTGTTTGTCAACTATTGTGTTCAACCCATTCCTCCCTTCAGATGACACACAATCATAACCTGACGCCTGGCTTGCTACTCAGTGTGGATTCACTTTAAATTTGACCCCATGGGGAATGCCATGTTTTTTGCTTTCTAAAACTGCTTTTCCCAAAACATGGTACCCTAAGCACTGTGTGTTTTGCTCTTTTCAGTGTCACTGCATTGCAACCATAATGTAGCATGTCATTTTATTTAACTTTGACAGGAGTCATGCTGAGACCAGACTCTTTACAGATGAGCCTGTATACACAAGATACAGTCAATATTTGCATCACTAGATAAAAATGTAATCATTGAAAACAAACGCTTCTTCAGTAAAGGTCCTCAATAAGCCTGAGTTGCTAATTCTACAATTTTAGAGCATGGAGGTTAGTAGAAGTACGGTGCCAGAAAATTTAAGCAGTTTTTAACCCCCTGGGTCTCTATCTTTATCTAAGTTATAAGAGACGTAAGTAGAGCAGCAAAGTTTATGGAGGTTTCAGAGGCCAGCCAACTTTCTGATACAGACTGAGTGATGTGTACTACGCTCTTCTCCTGTAGTGTGGCTTCAATACAGTGCCAGCTGCATTCATATAGGCAATTTTGCCACAGTCTATAGTCATGAAGGTCAACTGAATTATTTTTTTCTGCTATATAATGACAGGCTTTAATTTTTTTTCCTTCCCCTTCATTTTAGGATTAAAGATGTTCAGCTTGGTCATGCAGTTCAGGCTGCAGGAACACATGACTGAAGACCCTGTGTATAGAGTGGGCAAACCTGTAGCTACACCCTGGACCTCCCGAGAGATTCTGTGCGACCGCAACTACATGGAGGCAAGTGAGCAGAGCATGCCCAAAGGACATGTTTACAGTCCGGCTGTGTCACTGCCTGTAAAATAATGATCTGTCTAGAGCTACAACTGTCCAGTGTTTCATTTCTTCTGCTTCTGTGACAACGTAAGGGTCTTGACTCTCTCTCAATTACCCTCCTTAAATAAGGAGGCGAGTGGACGATTGAGAATGGCCTTGATTTGTATTGTATGGGAGGGAGAAATGCATAGGGATAATGCTTTCTTCTTCTAGGTGTCGTCAGAAGGACTCTTCAGACATCCAAACCGTCCTGAACAGCCCACTGGAGGCCCGAAGCAAGGAGCGGCAACTTCCGGAAGGAGCTGAGGTAGCATATTTTCGTTTCTGTTTCACTACAGATGGCGCTAAACAAAATGTGCATTTTGACAATTTGTTAATTCCTGTTTCATTTCCTGAGACAGGCTGTTGCTTCAGGATACAAAATGACAGCAGTCGTCTTTAGTCTAGCAAGAAGGTCATGAGTGTGATGAGGTCCAAAGAAAGGGCTATGCAATAGCCAACACTCCCACACGGCTGTGTTAAGAAGCCCTCATAAGCAGAGGAGACATACCTCCAGAATGTAAGCTGACTTTCTCCACTTCCTCCATGAACTGGGTCATGTTCAGTAGAGCAAACATTTGAACGGTGGCCCTACGCAACTCTGCAACATATTGTTATACGGTGTGCCCTACTGAACACGGCCCTGGTGTGGTTGCCCCTGAACAGGTAGCTGGGGTTCCGATGCGGGTGCTCTCAACCTCAACCTTCTTTGAGCAGAAGTGGCTGGTTACTCGAGTAGTGCCCGGCTGTTTGTCCAACACCAGGTTGAGTGTGAAATAATGGACTAACTTGGCAAATTAAGATCTTAACCCAGTTCTTAATTGGCTCCAGACAAGACTTTGATTTGTGTTCAGTTGGGGAAATGTTTGGGATAACTTTTTCCAAATAATGGCACATTTGTTTTCAGTTGCAAAATGTCTGTTTATGATGTGTACTTGGTTTCTTGTTCACTGCAGGGCGCGTGGCCTTTACTCCAGAAGTGATCACCTGGTACATGCCCAAGCACATACCACTTTCTTCCTCTGATGCCTTCACCATGTTGGAGGTGTACATGGGAATTGACGCTAAGAGGCTGGACACTGAGGAAATGGCTGCCAGAAACTACTCGGTTTAGTCACAGAGGCTCATATTATGTTGAAATTCCGGTGGGGGCGGTTGGCGGCTATTTCAAGGTCGCGTTGGATGAGTAATGTTCCTGTTTAATTTTAAATCAAATCTTATTTGTAGAGCCCTTTTTACTGCAGCAGTTGAAGTGCTTTGCAGTAACCCTTTGCACATCTCATGGGATAACTCCTAGAAATGTTGTCTTGTGTAAAATTTTTTATTGAGCAATTGTCTGCTTATCAGGCTAATATACAATGGATTGTTGGTGTGTGTATACAGCCTGACACATTGGATTGCAAAATCGGGTGAATGTTGCATAAAATGACATCTAAACATACTCTACCGCTTGTCTTTGCAGTTTGTCTTCAGCCGCTTGATTTGAGACCAAATATACACATAAAGTATTGTTTACCTGACTTTTTAGGGAGCCGGTAGCTTTGCACTCAACTGAATGCAAGCAACGTTCGCTTACACTCGTTACTCGTTTTGCGTGTCGGTTGCTTTGAAAATACACACCGCCGGAAATGCAAGTTGACAACCATATGCCTACCAGCTCTCTAAAGTCGGGTAACCGATATTTTTAAATTACAGAGGCTGAAGGACAAACCACACAGTATCGTCGGATACTTTCTGGCTTGTAGAACATTTAGCTGTTTTTGCACTCCACTTGTGTATTACAGCCTGAATGATTCACTCGTCTCCCTTTACAGAGCCATATTCAGGATGACCAGTACTTTGTCACTTACACCATTGAGCCCATGCTTGAGTTGCTGTGGATGCGGAGGTCGCCACACGAGGACACACGCTACAAAGTCCTTCCCTATCACAACACCCTGATGGCCAGGCTCCACAAGTTCGCAACTGTGAGTCTGGTTTAGTTAAATAGTGCCTATGGTAATTTGGGATGCCTGGGTTGTTCATTAGGCACAAAACAGAAGAAAATGTACTGAAACGGGGAGGCAATAACAAATGTCCATTTTCGACTTCCATTGTACGCATTTCAAATGTTTTTTTGTTTGCCAATGAAACGACACGCCCTTAGACACAGTTCCTGAGCAGGCAGTGTTTGTGCTTGAGTTGGGGCCTTCAACCTTGATGTGGAGCTGCTGAACATCACCTTTCCCACCATGGTGCTAACTGTTGCAGAGTGCAACGCCAGAGGCTTCAATGTTCGGGAGCAGAGATCCCTGGACACACCCTTGAAGAGCTTCAGGATGGAGGTGCCCTCTCAGACCCGGTGGTCTTTAAGGAGGTGTGTTTCTGTTAAATGCAAGCCACACGCAGTGATTTGTACATGCCCTAATAAGTGGGCCACCAACAAAATATAAATAATGGCGCAAATGTACTTTGTTCCCTCATTTCTCAGTGTTCCATTATTTTGGAGTTGTATGCATTCACTTGCCATAGTGCTTGATTTAGAGGAATGAGGGCAACATTACTTTAAGTATATAGTTTGTTTTAATAGTCCCCATATGTACTTAGTTCACTTGATTTGAATAGAGTTCTGTTACAACAATAATGCTATCAATTGACCAATGCTTTTAACTTCACTACAGAGAAGGGCGGAACAAGGTGTCACAACCTTCACTCTCGCTGATCTACGGCCTGGTCGTCTTTCCAGAGTCGCTCCTTTCTCTCACTCTGCTGTTGTGGACCTGTACTGCTGGACATGGTATGTCTCTGCTACGCCAAACTACTGTTGAATGGCTTCCTCTGGTTAATGATTGCAGTGAAAGCCAATAGCCATACTGTAGGTTTTTCCTATGCGGTCTCTCTACAGAAAATGTTAAGCTTTAGAGTATTTGGACCAGTGTCCTGTTCCTGATTTGCCAGGATCGTGTTATTTCTGAACAACAAGGTTTTCTCCTTGGACAAGTTCAAGTAGTACCTTCTGTTTTTTGTGCTTAATGAAACACACCCTGTTTGTCTTGTAGTGCCACCCTCAGTCACTGGCAACTGTGATCAGGAGAACTTTCACATCATGTGGACTACAGGAACAAGATCCTTTTTCGTGGTCTTGGTTGGCAAGCGGCTGCTTAACCATGAGCTTGCTCAACAGTATTTAACAGAGGGCGACGCACCTTCACCATCACGTTCCCTTCTCTTCGCGGACGCAGTGTTTGAGGTACGATGCTCTCCCAAAACATGTTAACCTAAATTGCGCAGCTAGCCTCTTTCCTTACCCTGTATACATGCATGCTAATGAACCTCCATTGGTTCCCAGTCGGTTCACCCGTCCTCTGTCAGGAGCAGACTGGATGTGGCTCTGTTGAATCCTTACAACAACATGACCATCAAATACTTTTCCCTGGCTTGCAGCTTCCTCAAAACTTGACTGGTTGGTTCTCAAACAATTACTTCCGATAAATAGTCGTTTGACATGTTACCTAACCTGGGTTCCTTGCAAATACTGTAGTCTAATATTAGTGCCAGATGGGCATGGTTTGCACTTTTGGTCTATTCCATTGGTTCTACTGTGCTCATGAAGTGTAACAAATACAGAACCTGTCCTTTTTGCTTCCCACCCCAAGGTGTTTCTCTAACGGAACGATGACTGGCTGGCGGTCAAGGTGGAGTTCTGCTCCCAGTCTGAACCCCGGTCAGCTGACCCTGAGCGACCCGCCTGTGGTCCCACCTACAGCGACGATCGCTTCGCCTACTTCCACTTCACGTTCAACTCCTGTGGCAACCAGGAAGGTAAAATGACTATTACCCTGAGGTGATGGGTACTGTGTATTTACGGACTGTTTGCTTCTGCAGGCTGTAATATCAATTCCCCCTCTACTACATAGTTTATCAACAATGTCATGCGTATGAGAACGAAATCTCCTTGCCAGATGAACTTGAGGTGAGCTGAATGGCACGACGTCTTCAGAGGAGGAATATCAGTAAGTGCATTACGCATCACAATTGTAGCTGTTATTTTATAGGTTTTTTTCTTCACAATTGCTCAAAACTTTAACTTTGTATACAGGGAAAATGTGCTCTACTACCAGTGTGTCCACTCAACTGCTTGAAGTTTCCCCTACATCCTCTTTTTAGGTTAAAGGTTCCCTGCTACTATGTGGTCAACATCACTCGCACATTGGCCTTCCTCACCAGGCGCGTCAACGAGCTTTTGCCGAGACTGGGACGGGTCGACTAATGGTCAGAATGAGACTCGCTCAGGGTAAGCGTGCACAAATTCAGAATTTCAACTTGGCCTCTAAATTCTAATCACTCCTGATGATCTGGAAATGGAATATAGATCTGGAAGGTGTCCTTTACAAAACCATTCCAAAAATGTAGCCTTGATATATACCTTGGTTCTGAGATCTACAGGTGTGGCTATGGAGTAACGGTGAGGAGCTGATTTGGGATTTTGTCAGAAGCCTCTGGGGGGGGGGGGGTTATCGGGGCACAACAGTATTGATAAACGTGTGTTAATGGAAGTTGAGATGGTACCTCGCTGTTTTGTGCCCACGGTTGTCTCGTTCGTTGTTCCAGCCGATTCGTTAACACGTTCCACCAGGAGGAGGACTATCCAGTGGTGAGGTACCTTAGACAACCTCTGCACTTTGAGGTGGAGCTGACCAGGTCCTCTGACCCCAAGATAGCGCTGGTGCTTGACCACTGCTGGGCCACCCTCAATGAGGACCGTGACTCCCGACCCCGGTGGAATCTCATCATTAATGGGTAACTTGTTGTTTTTGGGCCTAAACAAGTGTTATTCCACAGGTGTGGTTCCTGAGTAATTAGCAACCTATCATGCTTGGCAGGCCATTTACTTTGGCTACCGTGGCTATGCCCCCATCCATAGGTAATGGGTGGTCACAATGGTTTGAGCTTAAAAACGATGTGAGCCGTATGCGGTCTGTCACCAGATCTCCACCCAAATGAACACTTATGGGAGATACTGGCGCGTAGCATCACACGTAGCATCTCGGGTACTCCAAGATCCCAGGTGTCTTAAACACCATACGTCAGTTGAGTGACAGACGCTTACGTGATAACCCGACTGCATTGTATGGCGCTAGCTCATATTCGGTACCACATTCAAAAGTGTTTTACACACGTGTCCATTACAATCTAGGCAAGAATCATAAAACGCTAAGTACATTATACTTACGGTATGCTACAGTAGAAACGTTACACAGAAAATAAGGCACTTTGATAGGAATGCACGCATGTCCAGTTATTTGTAAGGAATGCAATAAATGTGCCAGGGGGAAAAGTTTGTGCAAGGCCTGTTCTGACTAGATGTGCAAATGTCTGTATGCTTGAAGGAAAGTTTGTCTGGGTCATTCAAATTCTCAAAAAGAAATTGTCTGCAACAGTGAAATGGGCTACTTTTGTGAATTAATGAGGCAAACTTAGAAGTTGAAACGGCCTTTAGAAAATGAGCAGGTAGTGGTGCCTTGGTTTGAGGTCAGCGTGGGTTAACTGTCCACATTTTGGAACGGTGAGTGCATTCTGACATCCCGCGCATAAAATAAACTACCGCTGGGGCGACTGTTGAAGATATTTGGAAGTCACGTGTGGAAAGGTTAAGACACTATGTTGGTGTTACCTACACCTTTTTACTCAATGTTATCCTTTTGGTTTGCTCCAGTTCAGTGTTGTGCCGAACTGCTGGTCAGTCGAATGGAAATCGAGAGCGGCTGGCAAGCTTGGCTTGCCTTTCCGATTGGTTTCATACAACTGCTCTTAACACTGACTGAATACTTGTTGAATTCAGGCACAAGTGACCTCTTGTGTTTAAAACGGTTATGCGCTTAACATAATGGATGGTTCACAGCCTGTGCAGCATGGAAGGTGATGTTTGAAACTGAATAGGATCAGTTGACAGGATCCCTAGAAGTTGATGCCACTTTCGATGGAATTTCCTGTCCTAGAGGAATGCGCTAATTGGGAGTTGCTAAACATGAACAAATACCACGGTCAAGTGTAGCAGCATCTTGCTAACCTTATTTAGCTAGCTAATGTTCATATTTAAAAAAATGTAGCACAGCTGGGTTTGTCATAAGCATTGATTTGGGTGAGCACTTTGCCACAGATGGACAACCGCTGGCCTATTTTTTAACTTTGCCATCTTCTCAAGAATTTAAATTGGGTAACTATTGAAAGATGACTTTTTTCCTACATTGTAATGGACACTGCAACCTTTGGTAGATGGGCTAAATGAACTTTGCCCATGATTATGCACGCTGCAAATGACACTATTTGTGGGTGTCTTTTCAGTATCTGGATACATGTTAACACCACGCAGTGGAGTGAAGCAACTTTTTGGTCAAAACCAATTATTTGGGGGATCGGGTTTGCCAAATGCTATCAAATCATGCAATTTTTATGAAATGGTCGCAAAACCCAATTTGGCACCCCTATTTTAATTTGCTCCGCGGCCATGTGGACAAGGCTCATCTGTCACGGGAGTAACTTTGCAGCGGTTTATTAAATCAAATGTCATCCTGGTGGGGGTGGTAGCAGTTTGAAAAAACAGGCTGAAAATATTTTGTAGATCATAGGAAAAGACACCACATTCCATGGCTGTGCACGAAATGGGCAGTTCAGATTTGTCACTTCAGCTGCTTAAATCATTGTGCAAAATCCTGAGAAAGCTCTGGCTGTCGTCTGCCAGCTCTAGTGGATTTGTACCGGTGTGGGCGTTTGTCCTCTTAATGTAACGTCTTCAGATTTCACAAATCCCTTTTTGCTAATATCTGTCAGTTAAACAGTAAATGATAAACCTCCAAAGATGCAAATGACAAAAGTAGGCCTAAACTGTCAATGCGTAGGTTATTTGTATCGTAGAGCTGCTCCCTTCACAGAAGTCCTCCACGTGTGAATCTGATGCCATGGGTTGTAGAATTTATTTTGTGTGACCAATTTTTCCGACAGCGGAGAATTGCTCTGGCGCATTGCATGAAATTCTTAATTAAAATGAAGTACTTATTTTGAAATATGATACCGACTGTCTATTTGGCAACTTTGGTTAAACCACGGTCAATTGATCAATATTCAGGTCGCCTGTAGTCTGCCATTTATTTAGAATTTAAGAACCATTTAGAGGGACGTCTCACCACTGAGAATGCATTCATGTCAATGTAATTGAATATACATGTTGGACATACGCGTCATTTAACTAGCTATAAACGCTTTGCTGTAGACAAAGTAATATTGTTGATGAGAAATGCTATGGCATTGCTATTAATGACGCTCCTTGAAAATTAAATGCAATTTTTTTTCAAATAGGCAGCCCAATTTCTGTTTTTTTTAAATAAATAATAAAAAATTTACTAAATCAGATTTTCCAGGTCTGATGGGCCATCAAGATCAAATTAAAACCAACAACTACTGTAGTGACGTGACTTGAATTATCTGAGGACTGTTTAATTGTTACGTCTAAATGAATATCTGTGTTAGGATTTGGGGTGCCGAGGAAACGGTTTTAAAGATACCGTCTCCCGACTTAAACTCTAGACGGTAGAAATCTATTACATTGCTAAAGTCAACTTATTAACCATTACATGTATCCTCCTCCAGCTGCAAGAACCCCAGCCTTATGATTCAGTACTATACAAATTGGTTTAATTTATTTACTAGCTAAACACACAGGTCCCTAGCGGACTACACAATATGAGGCTGACGCCCCCACCCATGGTTCCATAAGGGACACTTAATGTTGTTTTTTGCATGAATGTATTTATGTGTGATGCCGCCGTGGAAGGTAGGTGGTTGGGTCTTCTCTCTGATTGGCTCCCTGAGGTCACAATGTCGTTAGTTGTCGTGGCTCCAATGACTAGTCTTGAATGGAACTTCAGGATGGATTTTCCTTTCACTCATTCTGGAAGATGGGCTAATCAACCCTGTCGCTGATTCCTCAGTGGTGATGATAGTAGGATGGTTTGGATATAGTAGCAGAATGGTCCCACTGAAGTTAGCTTTTCTAGTACTTGGCTCAAACAGCTAATCGGCTTGTACAGTGACTGTGTCTGAGGGGTGTTTATTCTCCCTCGTGTTGGTATTCAGGTTTCGGACCACTTTGGACATAAGCTGCAGCTCGCCGTCCTTAGGAAGGTGCGTTTAGGAAAGTTCCAACCATTTCAAACGTGTAGCTAGCGACTCACGGTTTTCTGGTGTAATGTTATTTCAGATACCAATCCTTTTATGCACTCTGGCCGCCGGGAACGGTTCTGACACGCTCTCTGATGTCACTCTGGCATGGCTACTTACTATGCACATTTTCTAGGAGTTTCTCTAATACGTTCAAAAGTGAATACTGGAACATAATATTTCTAACTAAAGACAGGTCGAGATAGAAAAAGAATGTCATGTTGATTCTTATTTTGATTTTAAAAAAAAAAGGAAAATACTGGAACTAGAAAAAGTGCTCACACTACAGGTAGGAAGTCTAGCCTTTACATTGTATATGAAATATGTTGGTTTTTTCAAGACCGGTGATTTAGGAGGGGTAAGAGTTTTGGTGGGAAAAGCCTGTTAACAAAGACATTCCTTTAGTTCATACTGGAGGGGGAGAAGGAAACCGC
>NW_019943246.1:172866-180690 GCF_002910315.2 Salvelinus sp. IW2-2015 | reverse complement strand
CCCACGTATTCTAAGTCAGAGCCGTCCAGAGTAGTGATGCTAGACGGGTGGCGGGTGCGTGCAGCGATCAGTTGAAGAGCATCCATTTAGTTTTACTTGCATTTAAGAGGAGTTGGAGCCACGGAAGGGAGAGTTGTATGGCATTGAAGCTCGTCTGGAGGTTTGTTAACACAGTGTCCAAAGAAGGCCAGAAGTATACAGAAATGGTGTTGACTGCGTAGAGGTAGATCAGAGAATCACCAGCAGCAAGAGCAACATTCATTGACGTATACAGAGAAAGAGTCGGCCCGAGAATTGACCATGGGCACCCCAATAGAGACTGCCAGAGGTCCGCACAACAGATTTGACACACTACACTCTATCTGAGAAGTAGTTGATGAACCAGCGAGGAAGTCATTGAAGAAACCAGGGCTGTTGAGTCTGCCGATAAGAATGCAGTGATTGACAGAGTCGAAAGCCTTGGCCAGGTCAATGAAATACAGCTGCATAGTATTATTTTTTATCGATGGCGGTTATGATATCATTTAGGACCTTGAGCGTGGTAGAGGTGCACCCATGACCAGCTCGGAAACCAGTTTGCATAGCGGAGACGTACGGTGGGATATGAAATGGTCGGTGATCTGTTGTTAACTTTGCTTTCAAAGACCTTAGAAAGGCAGGGGTAGGATAGATATAGGTCTGTAACAGTTTGGGTCTAGAGTGTCCTCCCTCTTGATGAGGGACCGCGCACGCTTTCCAATCATTTAGAGATCTCAGACGATACGAAAGAGAGGTTGAAAAGGCTAGTAATATCAATCAATCAATCAATTTTATTTTATATAGCCCTTCGTACATCAGCTAATATCTCGAATGCTGCTGTACAGACACCCAGCCTAAACCCCAAACAGCTAGTAATGCAGGTGTAGAAGCACGGTGCTAGGAAAAACTCCCTAGAAAGGCCAAAACCTAGGAAGAAACCTAGAGAGGAACCAGGCTATGAGGGGTGGCCAGTCCTCTTCTGGCTGTGCCGGGTGGAGATTATAACAGAACTATGCCAAAGATGTTCAAAAATGTTTCATAAGTGACAAGCATGGTCAAATAATAATCATGAATAATTTTCAGTTGCTTTTCATAGCCGATCATCAAGAGTTGAAAAAACAACAGTCTGGGACAGGTGGCGTTCCATAACCGCAGGCAGAACACAGCTGAAACTGGAAATAGCAGCAAGGCCAGGACGGACTGGGGACAGCAAGGAGTCACACGGCGGCAGTCCCGACGCATGGTCCTAGGGCCAGGTCCTCGAGAGCAAAGAAAGAGAGAAGGAGAAAATTAGAGAGAGCCAAGATTTTTCAAAATTGTCATAAATGACAAGCATGGTCAAATAATAATCAGGAATAAATCTTCAGTTGGCTTTTCATAGCTGATCATTAAGAGTTGAAAACAGCAGGTTCTGGGACAGGTAGGGGTTCCGTAACCACAGGCAGCAACAGTTGAACATGGCAATAGCAGCAAGGCCAGGCGGACTGGCGACAGCAGGTGTCATCATGGCCCGGTAGTCCTGACGTTAGGTCCTAGGGCTCAGGTCCTCAGAGAGAAAGAAGAGAACGAGAGAATTAGAGAGACGGCATACTTAAATTCACCACAGGACACTGGATACAGACAGGAGAAAGTACTTTCCAGTGTAACCAACTGACACCCTAGCCCGACCAAACTACTGCAGCATAAATCTGGCAGGCTGAGACAGGACGCGGTCAGGAGACACTGTGGCCCATCCGAAGAAACCCCGGACAGCGGCCAATAGGAAGATATAACCCCACCACTTTGCCAAGCACAGGCCCCGCACCACGTAAGCGGAAAAATCCTCAACCACCACTTACAATCCTGAGACAAGGCCGAGTATAGCCCACAAAGGTCTCCACCACAGCACAAACCAAGGGGGGGCGCCAACCCAGACAGGAAGATTCCACTCAGTAACTCAACCCACTCAAGTGACGCACCCCTCCTAGGGACGGCATGAAAGAGCACAGCAAGCCAGTCGACTCAGGCTCCCCTATTGTAAACCAGAGGTTGTCTATGCAGGCACGAGAATCACGTGGAGAGAGGCGGAACGCTGGCCTTCCGGCCGTAGACAGCTACTTCCAGGGCGTGATTCTGTTCGCCTCCAGCATTTCATTCTCCCTTCTCCGTTCCTCCACTCCTTTCCCTATCAACATCCCTGGGCCACTACACTGATTCATATGGACCTAGCTGAATAGACGTATAAGTCTCCACGTCAAGACTTACATAGGTTTTGAGATCCGAGCTCGGCGTCTCTCAACTGGCGTAAGAGCTAGACTGTTCTATAAATATCGCGTGAGATCTCTCCTATAATGGTAGAAACTCGCCCTGCCTTCCCCGCTGTTTCTATCTGTTTCCTGCTTATGAAATTTTAGGACAATTCAGCTCGATGGCTCTTGCGTCTCTTGTGCCGCTTTGTAGTCCGTTACCCCCATCGATATTGGTATGTCACCGGCAGCAGGCACTCACAACTCGTGCTTAGAATGATAGCGTAGGAGCCGTGCCATGCAACCTCTATTAGCTCAGTTACATCCTAAATTGCTCCCCATATAGCTTGTTCAACTACGTCATCACGCTACAACTCACTATGCTGCCTGGAGACATGCAAAAGCACTGGACCTTCAATGTTCAAATACTTAAAGCTCAGCGAATCCCAGTGTCAGGGCAGCTATTGCACTGGCAAAGTTATCTTAAAATTTCCTTAGTTGAACCGGTGCTTGTCCGGATTTAGTCAGCGTATGCAAATTTAGCACATGCAAGTGTCATATATATCTTACAGATGCTATATATAAATTCATCGGATGCGTGATTAATTCTGTAGCATCGTGCAGTGTCTCCTTTTTAGGAGAGTAACAGTAAGAATCGGATAATTTTTCATGGATATTGTATTGGACAAATTTCTGAGTTCTGGAAATTAAGGTGAAATGCGAGAAATGACAAGGCTTGTCACTTGAACAGTCTGATAATGTTGTCATATAAGACTGGACGATCAGGATGTCCAAGCAGTAACCCGCCGAATGGTCACTTCACAGTTTTATTTTTAGGCCGACCTTTACACAACACCATCAAGATAACTGTTCAGACATTCACTAACAGAACAGATCTCTTTGTTATCTTTCGGAAGACCTAGAACCAAAGCAAACTCTGTTATTGTCCGGTTTTACAAAGATAGAAAGTTTTTCAAAGCCAAACTCCACATTCATTCATGTCTGAACACACCGGCTCTACTCTACCGACGACCGCGGCATTTGGCTGGATTAACAATGGTCGCTCTTCATAACCATGTCAGGTAGTCGACGTTTGCAACGAGTCTTAAAAAATAACAAGATGGTACTGTTGGATGAGGTCCAAGCCCGGAGATAAATTAATTACATGAAATTAAATTATGTGTTTCGAATAACAAATGCACCGGCAGTCCTACGTACACTAGACCTATATCAGTGAAAACTAGCGGTCATAATAAGGACTTGAGCCAAGTCGTTGAAATTTGTCAAGAGGACAGACCATTCACAGAGACAAACTGATATCTTTGCCGTACACAGGTAAGAATCTTAAACTAACTCAAGGCCCAGAACTTGTCCGATGAAGTTAGACCAATTATGAGGTATTACCGTCTCTCCCAAGAATGTGTAGTTGATCACGATGTGCAAGGCAAGCCTGAAGGTGGGAAATTATAAATGCGTAGTTGAGATCTAGATCGTGAGGTCACAAGAAAGATTGCGAAGAGCCTCTGGGTAGTCTGGTTAGAGTCACGCCAATTGTCAAAAACAGCAGTTTTACAACCTTCCTAGTGCAAGTTTGTCTCCGAGTGGCTAATGTATGGGGTTAAAACAGACCTAAAGCATTCTTCAATATTACGATATCTATTGTGTTCCAGAAAGGCCGTGCCAGTTCGGCTGCGCAACAGCTATTGTTCGTAGAAATCTTTGAGGAGGAATGGAAGAAATTCTGATTATCAGGCGAGTGTTTTTTTTGAGTTTTCTGGGTGTCTATAGGTTTGGCTTTTCTCAAGGAGCTTTATCACATGTCCACCTTATTAGTAGTTTGGTACACATCCGGTGGATAGAGAGTGGTTTATTATGCATCCTCAACCATAGGGAGGGCCAAGCCACACGGAAGCAGCTCCCTTCAGGCAGTTTTTAGCTAGCGGATTAGGACATCGCATGTATGCAGCTTGAAGGTTTAGAGGCCCATGATTATTTTCATCATTGCTGTCAAGAAGACTATAGTACTAAGACACTTAAGTGGTCTCTCCCGATCCCAGGCTCTCTGCAGAGCTGTGCAGATGTCCAGGACACTAAGCTCCTAGCAGGAATACGCAATTTCAAGAGGAGTCCTAATTTGCTTTCTAATTGTCATGATCTTTCCTCAAAGAAGTTCATGAATTATTACTGCTGAAGTGAAGCATCACTTCTCGTGGGGGAATGCTGCTTTTAGTTAGTTTCGCAACAGTATCAAATAGAAAAATTTTAGGCATATGTTTCTTATTTTCACTCGATTAAGTTGGAAAAGTAGGCAATGATCGAGCAGCCAGTGAGGGCTCCTATCACGTACTCACGGTACTTGTCTTTCCAAAGCTTAAGTGTCGGATAGACTCTCATTTGGATGGTGGCGCCCAATATACCTTAGTTCCAATTTCCTGGAGAGCTTGCTTCAAAAGCTCGGGTATTTTCTGTATACCAGGGCGCTAGTTCTTAGACAAATGTTTTTCGGTTTTTAGGGGTGCAACTGCCATTCTAGTGGTATGCGCAAAGGTTTAAATGGAGTTCCCAGCTTAGTGTGGTTAACTGATTTTTGTACTCTGACGTCCTTGGGTAGGCAGAAGGGATCTGGAAGAGGGCATTCAAGGTATTTTGTGTTGTCCTGAGGTGAAATTGTAACGCACGACTTTTTGATTGCTCACATTGGTTGGGGTCTGGCAGATATATTTGTTGCGATTGCAAAGCGTAATAAAATGCGGTGGTTCCGAATAGTCCAAGAGAATTATGTGGTAAAACTCTCTTGTCAACTATAGGGGTGCATTTGTTCCTTCCGCCTGATTACAGAGTGTATTTTGGTGTCTCCAAATTAAAACTAGCCTTTGCGTGCTAAATATCGTTGATCGCATCAAATCAATATGCATATTATTGGTGTATTACTTGGATAGAAGAACACTTTTCTACGTATGTCTAAGAAGTTTGGGAATTTTGGTCTCTGAGTGCGATACAGAACAATTTCTACAACATTTCATGACAGGGTTCAGATTTCAGAAATTCTTTACCGCACTGATCTGGGGTCTGTTTTTTAAAGGCGACAGTTAATGCTATTGAAGAAACCGGACACTGCTCTACGTCTTTCCTCTGGTGTTGTACGTCATCACGTTTTGAATGAAATCGATGGAGCATTCACAGCCATATATAAAACTCACAAAAATGTTTAGGACCGCCCTTTCTCGCGTGCCACTGAAAGGTCGTGGAAGGCCATCGGACTGCCTCGTTCCAAATAACGTTTTTCTACCAGCAATATTCTCTCCGGTCATGTTTTCAGTCGTTATAGTTGTAAAAACATCATAATGTAGTTAATTTGAACCGTTTTCGTATAGCAATTTAATATCCGTTTAGTGCGATTTGTAGGAAGTTTCTTTTGTTGTGCACTTCTGAAAGATTTGGACACGTTTTGGGGCGTTCCCGTAATCGATCCGTTAGTGCGATTATTTCGAAGGACAGAGGACATCTATCGCCAAAAGCGTTTACAACATAGAAAGGATACATTGACCCAAGAATCTGATAACAACTACAAATACCTAGGTGTCTGGTTAGACTGTAAACTCTCCTTCCAGACTCACATTAAGCATCTCCAATCCAAAATGTAATCTAGAATCGGCTTCCTATTTCGCAACAAAGCATCCTTCACTCATGCTGCTAAACATACCTTCGTAAAACGGACTATCCTACTGATCCTTGACTTCGGCAATGTCATTTACAAAATAGCCTCCAACACTCTACTCAGCAAATTGGATGTAGTCTATCATAGTGCCATCCGTTTTGTCACCAAAGCCCTATATACTACCCACCACTGCGACCTGTATGCTCTCATTGTCTGGCCCTCACTTAATATTTGTCGCCAAACCCACTGGCTCCAGGTCATCTACAAGTCTCTGCTAGGTAAAGCCCCACCTTATCTCAGCTCACTGGTCACCATAGCAGCACCCACCTGTAGCACGCGCTCGAGCAGGTATATTTCACTAGTCACCCCCAATGCCAACTCCTCTTTTGGCTGTCTTTCCTTCCAGTTCTCTGCTGCCGATGACTGGAACGAATTGCAAAAATCACTGAAGCTGGAGACTTATATCTCCCTCTAACTTTAATCATCAGCTGTCAGAGCAGCTTACCGATCATTGTGTAACAGTTGTTAAAGTACTTTGTGAATTTCATCCGGGTTCATATATTAATATGGCATGTTGATTTGTTATTATGCATGCCTGCATCCTGGGAGTAGGGCAGTGTGTACTTCCGTTTTGCCCTGCGTGCTCGTGCTCAAATCATTTTGATGCACAATGAGAGGTAGGCACACTRTTTCTGTCGTCTTCAGAAAAGTTTGATTATTTTAAGCACAAAGTCAAAGTCATGTTTCGTTCATGAATAATGTTGTATATTTAGAGGTTACTCATAAGTGGATGGTATTGTTAAAACCTCTACTTCATCACCCTCCCGGATCCGGGATCCTCCTCATCAAAAAAGCTGACTAGCATAGCCCAGCCTAACGGGACAGGGATATCATATAATATAATTTTCATGAAATCACAAGTCCAATACAGCAAATGAAAGATAAACATCTTGTGAATCCAGCCATCATTTCCGATTTTTAAAATGTTTTACAGCGAAAACACAATATGTATTTCTATTAGCTAACCACAATAGCCAAACAGGTAGCTTTCACAAAACCGACAAAACCGAGATCCAATTAGTCACTAACCAAGAAACAACTTCATCAGATGACAGTCTTATAACATATTATACAATACATTTATGTTTTGTTCGAAAATGTGCATATTTGAGGTATAAATCATAGTTTTACATTGCAGCCACCATCAAAAATAGCACCAAAGCAGCCAGAATAATTACAGAGAGCAACGTGAAATATATAAATACTCATCATAAAACATTTATGAAAAATACATGGTGTACAGCAAATGAAAGATAAACATCTTGTGAATCCAGCCAATATTTCCGATTTTTTAAGTGTTTTACAGCGAAAACACAATATAGAATTATATTAGCTTACCACAATAGCCAAACACACAAACGCATTTATTCACCACAAAGGTAGGCTTTCGCAAAAACCATCAATAGATATAAATTAATCACTAACCTTTGGACAACTTCATCAGATGACAGTCTTATAAACATCATGTTATATAATACATTTATGTTTTGTTCGAAAATGTGCATATTTAGAGCTGCAAATCCTGGTTATTACATGTGAATACGTAGCAACATTCCCCAGAATGTCCGGAGATATTTTGGACACTCACCTATCTACCAAAGAACTCATCATAAACTTTACATAAAAATACTTGTTGTATGGCAAATGAAAAGATACACTGGTTCTTAATGCAACCGCTGTGTTAGATTTTTTAAAATAACTTTACCAACAACATACAGCTTGGTTATTGTGAGACAGCGCTCACCAACGACGGCGGAGAATAGGCACTAAACATATTACCACAGAAATACGAAATAATATCATAAACGTTGTCTTACTTTTTGCTGAGCTTCCATCAGAATGTTGTACAAGGAGTCCTTTTGG
>NW_019943246.1:163866-172591 GCF_002910315.2 Salvelinus sp. IW2-2015 | reverse complement strand
GAACGCTTTTCAGAAGACAATGTCGAGGTCCCTCGCGCGCCTTCGAAGACAAAGAAAATACCGGACCTGTCACTCCAAAAGCTCTTGTTCGGCCTTAGATAAAGCTAGAGACCCCATTCCARCTTCAACTGCCTGTTGACATCTAGTGGAAGGTGTATGAAGTGCATACATATCGATAAATAAAAGCCAGTTGAATAGGCAGGCCCTGAAACAGAGCCTCGTTTTCAGATTGTTCACTTCCTGTATGGAAGTTTGCTGCCAAATGAGTTCTGTTTTACTCACAGATATAATTCAAACAGTTTTAGAAACTTGAGAGTGTTTTCTATCCAATAGTAATAATAATATGCATATTGTATGATCTAGAACAGAGTACGAGGCCGTTTCATTTTGGCACGATTTTTTCCAAAGTGAAAACAGCCCCCCCGTATTGACAAGAAGTTTTAAGATGTGCTTGTAATTGTACTTTTTAGGATGATATTAACATTCTGATTTCAACATGTGGTTAATAGCTAGCTAAGGCTATTGTATGTGTGAACGATGTCTTGCTCCTCGAATGATCCCAGTCCCTTGTATTTTGCATCTGTTGTAGAAAGAGGCGACGATTTGCAGAACATATGTGCTCTACCAATGTTTTATTTTCTTTTGGATGCAGGATCCAGAGAGTGAATTCTGATTCATTAAAACAACCTGATCTCCAAAGTCCATGTCTATAGTCTCAATCTCACACAACGCAGAGTTACAGCGGCGCAGTACAGCACCGGTTACAATTGCACCTCTACATAGCCGATCTGTAAATTGCCCACCCAACTACCTCATCCCCATATTGTTATTTTTTTTTTGCTCCTTACCCAGTATCTCTGCTTGCACATTCATCTACTGCACATTTATCACTCCAGTGTTTAATTGATAAATTGTTATTATTTCGCCACTATGGCCAATTTATTCCCTTACCTCCCTAATCTTACTTCATTTGCACACACTGTATATTGACTTTTCTATTGTGTTATTGACTCTACGTTTATTCCATGTGTAACTCTGTGTTGTTGTTTGTGTCGCACTGCTTTGTTTTATCTTGGCCAGGTCACAGTTGTAAATGAGAACTTGTTCTCAACTGGCTACCTGGTTAACATAAAGGTGAAATTAAAAAAAATTAAAAATATTGTGATATATATTGTACTTTATGGCTGGTTATTACACAACATAACAGTGTCAAAACCCACGTTATTAAAATGTGTTTTTTCCCTGCCAATAAATGTTAATTTGTTTTAAAGTTTGTTTTCTTAAGTCCTTTGTTGTTTTTTTAATGATTTCTTAAAAGTGGTAATACTTACTTACTTACATTATTTACTGA
Organism: Salvelinus sp. IW2-2015; assembly: GCF_002910315.2. Taxonomy (NCBI): domain Eukaryota; kingdom Metazoa; phylum Chordata; class Actinopteri; order Salmoniformes; family Salmonidae; genus Salvelinus; species Salvelinus sp. IW2-2015. The sequence continues at coordinate 171,240 of NW_019943246.1, read as the reverse complement.
TTTATTGTCCCAGGGGAAATTTTGTTGAGTGTCATGTACAATTTAAAGTGGCGTTTAAATAGAACAAAATTGACAATGCATACTTTCATAACAGTTACAATACAAAAAAACATTATTATAATAATAAAGAAATAAAAACTATAAAAAAAAAAAAAGAGTAGCCTGCTTACTGAGTCTATAGGAAAATTAGCCTGAGCTATTTAGGAGGGATAATCACACCTGGCACAAATGATTGTCTAGTTGTGTTTCTTCTTGCTGAGGGGTGCCCTATACCTGCGCCCAGAGGGGGTAGTTCAAAGTCCAGGTACAGGGGGTGACTTGGAGGGCCCTGACCTTAAAATCTCATCCAGCGCTGTCTGTTTGACTCCTAGTACCTTGCTGAGGGCCCTGATCTTAACAGATCTCTCCAGGCCTGTCTGTTTGACTCCAAGGACCTTGCTGAGGGCCCTGACCTTAAAGATCTCATCCAGGCCTCTCTGTTTGACTCCAAGTACCCCTTGCTGAGGGGCCCTGATCTTAACATCTCATCCAGGCCTGTCTGTTTGACTCCAAGGACCTTGCTGAGGGCCCTGACCTTAAAGATCTCATCCAGGCCTGTCTGTGTGACTCCAAGGACCTTGCTGAGGGCCCTGACCTTAAAGATCTCACCCAGGCCTGTCTGTTTGACTCCTAGTACCTTGCTGAGGGCCCTGACCTTAAAGATCTCATCTAGGCCTGTCTGTTTGACTCCTAGTACCTTGGGGAGGAACCTGACCTTAAAGATCTCATCCAGGCCTGTCTGTTGGACTCCTAGTACTTTGCTTGCTGTGGTGATAATCCTTCTCAACATCTCTGGCTGACAGTGGAATTGCCAAACCAACAAACAATACAACAAGTTAAAATACTCTCAATAAAAGATTTGCAAAACAGAGTCAATATAGTACAGTCTACATTAAAAGATCCCAGCTTTTTGAGAAAGTACAGTCTCTGTTGGCTCTTTTTGTAGATCAGGTCTGTACATTTACTCCACTGAAGCTTATTGGCCAAAATGACACCTAGATATTTGTATTCCTCTACAATTTCTGTATGCTGACCTCTGATAGATGTTGCAGAGGTAGGTGTTGTACGCTTCCTGAAGTCTATGCACATCTCTTTGGTCTTGTTAGTATTGAGGACCAAGTGTGATTCCTCACACCACTCTACAAAGTCATCTAGGACCGGGCCATGATGTTCCTCGTCATCATGCAACAGGCTGATCAAGGCAGTGTCATCAGCGAACTTAACGAGGTCTCTGTCAGTATGGTCATAATCCATTATGACCATCCTGTGTCACTTTATTTGGACTAAGAAAATACACTTCATGTCAAGAAGCATTATGACCATCATAATCATATCAGCCAAAAAGGCCTATCACGTACATGCCCTTATGTCAGTCATCAGTCATAAAGAGGGTGTCTTGTCCTGCTCCTGAAACCTGCTCCTGCATTCATCCAAGTCATCAGCAACAGAGCTTTGGGGTAGGTGCATATACATGTACAAAAATAAGTATCATAACAAAAAAGTCTGAAATCACGAATGCTCATATTCCTGCCATCTTTCTGAGCGATACAAAATGAATCTGTACAGGCGCAGTCTGGTTAAAAGGTCCTGTGTGTGTGTGTTAAAGACCCTCTTTGATGGGCTCCCAGCCAGTCTCAGTTGGTGCATCAATGTGTGAGCAGTTACAATGATAATTGAATATGTACATAATATATACATTTCAGAAAATGTTATATAACATAATCATAAAGTTGACATGTAGGATATGGTGGAATGGAATTGTTTGACTTGTGTGGTAGGTTTTGTGCGTTTTGACACTCTTATGTAGGTGTCACAACAAGCTATAAAATAACACAATATATGTCACAACACATCTAAATATACGTGTCATGACAGTGTTCTGGCCATATTGTGACAGGTTATGACAAGTTATGTCAGCTGTTATGAAATATTATGACATGGTTATGATCATGTCATAACAGGTTAGGACGCAGGGTGTCAAGTAAAGTGTTACCCATAGATAAACAAATGTATCACTACATTGGGGAAAATAAGTAGTATGTACACTTTGTCACTGGTTAAAAATTACTTTGATGTGCTTAACTGTGTACCCAACCAATTATCTTTGATTTGATCACTATTTGAAGACCCCATTGCTACAACAATTGAAGTGTAATTTAATATAGAAAACGTACAGTTGAAATCAGAAGTTTACATACACTGAGGTTGGAGTTATTCTTTTCAACCACTCATTTCTTGAAAACAAACTATAGTTTTGGCCAGTCGGTTAGGACATCTACTTTATCCTTGACACAAGTCATTTTTCCTACAATTGTTTACAGACAGATTATTTATAATAATTTATAATTATGTATAATTCACTGTATCACAATTCCAGTGGGGCAGAAGTGTACATACACTAAGTTGACTGTGCCTTTAAACAGCTTGGAAAATTCCAGAAAATTATGTCATGGCTTTAGAAGCTTCTGATAGGCTAATTGACATAATTTGAGTCAATTGGAGGTGTACCTGTGGATGTATTTCAAGGCCTACCTTCAAACTCAGTGTCTCTTTGCTTGTCTTCAGTTGTGTGGACTGTGTCAATCTGCATTCCATAGGAGGTGCACCCCTATTGATAAAACTAACACCAATGTATGGTTGTATTAGACATGTGTGGCATGCAATTCTATGTTACCGTTCCACTCTCTGGATGATTCCGACTGTGTATCTCCTTAAGTTGGGCAGGATATCAACCCTGATAACATGGTCTTTAACCCATTTTAGATATTAAAGAAGCGAATGATAAATATAATGATTGTGTTGATCCAGATTAAAAAATCCTGAAATTTACCAGAAATAAGTCTCACTTGTGATTACTATAATGTTAAGCAATTTAACAACCTGTATAGCAGTTGATCTAATTACAAGACAACCTTATCTTCTACCTTTCAGTTGAACATTCACAGTCTTCCTAAAAATCATGACCACCTTGTTCATTAACTGTCTTCTCTCAGTTTGAATGTTCCATTGTTGCCCTTTCAGAAACCTGGTTGACTGAAGAGACAATCATGCTTTACCATGTCTCCTTATAATGCTGTTCACCACTGTAGAACATCAAGAGTGGGAGGATGAGTGCCCATTTCAGTTCATAAACATTTTAAATTCTTTGCAAGAGAGGACCTCGCACTGACATCTGATAACATTGATGTTGAATCTATTTTCACAGAAATTCCCTCCTGTTTATTTTTTAGTGGTAAAAAAGTGGTAATTGCATGTATCTATCGGCCACCCAATTCTGACATTGGTAGTTTCATTAATATCCTTGCATCAACCTTGGATTTGATTGGGTGATTAATTTCTATTGGGTGATTTCAACATACGTTTATTTAAAAATAAAAACTTTTAAGAAGGCACACCTGTTAATTGAAATGCATTTCAGGTGAAGCTGGTTGAGAGAATGCCAAGAGTGTGCAAAGCTGTCATCAAGGCAAAAGGTGGCTATTTGAAGGATCTCAAATTTAAAATATATTTTGATTTGTTTAACAATTTTTTGGTTACTACATGATTCCACATTTGTTATTTCATAGTTTTGATTTCTTCGCTATTAATCTACAATGTAGAAAATAGTAAAAATAAAGAAATAAAGTAGGTGTTCTAAACTTTTGGACCGTTTGTATATACTATATATATAATATATTGTATTATATATATATATATATATATATGTTCCTAACATATTCCAAGAATCCTTAAATAATATAAAGTCAACTTGGAAAATCGTTAATCAACTGTTGAAAAAGAAAAAGGCATCTACAACTGTTCCATCTCAATGTATTGTTGTAAATAAGACCTATAGTGATCTTGATTGTATTTCATGTGAATTTAATAACCTTTTTGTAAGTGTGGGTTCCTCTCTGTCAAAGAAAATTGAGAAAACAAAAGGAATTCCCTTGGATTGCATTAAGGGACATTTTGCTTCTCTGCTTCAATCTGATCCTCCTGATGTAATATAGGTGATGGCAGTAATTGATAATTTAGAGATATCAGCAGCAGGTCATGATGAGATTGGTGCCTCTTTGGTGAAATCACTGTCTTTCTCGATTACTGAGCCTCACAAGAGGTTGGTGGTGTAACGGATGTGAAATGGCTATCTAGTTAGCGGTGGTGCGCGCTAATAGCCTTTCAGTCGGTGACGTCACTTGCTCTGAGACCTTGAAGTAGTNGTGTAACGGATGTGAAATGGCTATCTAGTTAGCGGTGGTGCGCGCTAATAGCCTTTCAGTCGGTGACGTCACTTGCTCTGAGACCTTGAAGTAGTGGTTCCCCTTGCTCTGCAAGGGCCGCGGCTTTTGTGGAGCGTTGGGTAACAATGCTATGTGGGTGATTGTTGTTGATATGTGTGGAGGGTCCCTGGTTCGCGCCCAGGTCGGGGCGAGGGGACTGACTAAAGTTATACTGTTACAGTGGCACATTAATTGGGGAGAAAACGGCTCGTGGTAATGGCTGGAGCGGAATAGGTGGAACGGTGTAAAATACAAAGACGTGTTTTTCCATGTGTTTGATGCCATTCCATTTGCTCCATTCCAGCCATTATTATGAACCATCCTCGCCTCTAAAGCATATCTTCACCAAATCTATGCACACTGGTATTGTTCCTAAATATTAGAAAATGGCCCAAGTTATCCAAATCAAATCAAATGTATTTATATAGCCCTTCGTACATCAGCTGATATATCAAAGTGCTGCACAGAAACCCAGCCTAAAACCCCAAACAGCAAGCAATGCAGGTGTAGAAGCACGTTGGCTAGGAATAACTCCCTAGAAAGGCCAAAACCTAGAAAGAAACCTAGAGAGGAACCAGGCTATGAGGGGTGGCCAGTCCTCTTCTGGCTGTGCCGGTTGGAGATTATAACAGAACATGGACATGTTAAAATGTTCATAAATGACCAGCATGGTCAAATAACAGTAATCACAGTGAACAGGTCAGGGTTCCATAGCCGCAGGCAGAACAGTTGAAACTGGAGTAGCAGCACGGCCAGGTGGACTGGGTACAAGGAGTCATCATGCCAGGTAGTCCTGAGGCATGGTCCTAGGGCTCAGGTCCTCCGAGAGAGAGAGAGAAAGAAAGAAAGAGAGAATTAGAGAGAGCATACTTAAATTCACACAGGACACCGGATAAGACAGGAGAAATACTCCAGATATAACAGACTGACCCTAGCCCCCCAACACATAAACTACACTAGCATAAATACTGGAGGCTGAGACAGGAGGGGTCAGGAGACACTGTGGCCCCATCCGATGATACCCCCAGACAGGGCCAAACAGGCAGGCTATAACCCCACCCACTTTGCCAAAGCACACCCCCACACCACTAGAGGGATATCTTCAACCACCAACGTACCATCCTGAGACGAGGCCGAGTATAGCATTTTTATGGAATGGTCTGCCTACCCATGTGAGAGACGCAGACTCGTTCTCAACCTTTAAGTCTTTATTGAAGACTAATCTCTTCAGTATGTCCTATGATTAAGTGTAGTCTGGCCCAGGATTGTGAAGGTGAACGGAAAGGCACTGGAGCTACGAAACGCCTTTGCGGTTCCCCTTTCTCCACTAGGATTCACTGCCTCTAACACTATTACAGGGGCCGAGTCACTGGCTTACTATTGGTCTTCCATGCCGTCCCTAGGAGGGGTGCGTCAATTGAGTGGGTTGAGTCACTGACGTGGTATTCCTGTCTGGGTTGGCGCCCCCCCTTGGGTATAATAGAGATAATAGATCTAACTGGTCTGTCATAATATAATAGAGGCAGTAGATCTAGCTGGTCTGTCATAATATATTAGAGACTCTAGATGTAGCTGGTCTGTCATACTATAGAAGAGATAGTAGATCTAGCTGGTCTGTCATACTATAGAAGAGATAGTAGATCTAGCTGGTCTGTCATAAAATAATAGAGAGAGTAAAACTAGCTGGTCTTTCGTAATATAAATGAGACAGTAGATATAGCTGGTCTGTCATAATATAGTAGAGACAATAGATCTAGCTAGTCTGCCATAATATAATGTAGACAGTAGATCTAGCTGGTCTGTCGTAATATAATAGAGACAATAGATATATCTGGTCTGTCGTAATATAATAAATAAAATAGATGTAGCTGGTCTGACATAATATAATAGAGGCAGTAGATCTACCATTGTCTGTCATAATATAATTGAGACAGTAGATATAGCTGGTCTGTCATAATATAAATGAGACAGTAGATCTAGCAGGTCTATCATAATATATTAGAGACTGTATATGTAGATGGTCTGTCATAATATACTAGAGAAAGTAAATCTAGCTGGTCTTTCGTAGTGTAATTAAGATAGTAGATCGAGATGGTCTGTCATAATATAATTGAGAAAGTAGATCTTGTTGGTCTGTCGTAATATAATATAGACAGTAGATGTAGCTGGTCTGTCAAAATATTATAGAGATAATAGATCGAGCTTTTCTGTCATAATATAATTAAGACAGTAGATATAGCTGGTCTGTCATAATATACTAGAGACAGTAAATCTAGCTGGTCTTTCGTAGTATAATAGAGACAGTAGATCTTGCTGGTCTGCCGTAATATAATTGAGACAGTAGATCTAGCTGGTCTGCCATAATATAAGTGAGACAGTAGATCTAGCTGGTCTGTCATAATATAATAGAGACAGCAGATGTAGCTTGTCTGCCATAATATAATTGAGACAGTAGATCTAGCTGGTCTGTCATTATATAATTGAGACAGCAGATCTAGCTGGTCTGTCGTAGTATAATAGAGACAGTAGATCTAGCTTGTGTGTCATAATATAGTAGAGACAGTAGATCTAGCTGGTCTGCCATAATATAATTGAGACAGTAGATCTAGCTGATCTTTTGTAGTCTGTAGATAATATAGATATAGAACATCGTATCGCTGTCTGCGTAATATATAGAGAGTAAATCTAGCTGATCTTTTGTAGTATAATTGAGGAGTAGATTAGCTGTTGCCATAATATAATAGAGACAGTAGATCTAGCTGGTCTGTCTAATATAATAGAGAATAGATATAGCTGGTCTTGTCATATATAATAGAGACATTAGATCTAGCTGGTCTGTCTAAATAGTAGAAATAATAGATCTAGCTGGTCGTCATAAAATAGTATAGACAGTAGATCTGCTGGTCTGTCATAATATAATAGAACAGTTCTAGCTGGTCTGTCATAAATAGTAGAGAAGTATATTTCTAGCTGGTCTGTCATAATATTATAGAGACATAGATCTGCTGTCTGTTTAATATATAAAAGGACATAAGATCTAGCTGGTCTGTCATTATATAATAGAGATAATAGA
>NW_019943246.1:144921-163841 GCF_002910315.2 Salvelinus sp. IW2-2015 | reverse complement strand
TTTCAATTTACAAAAAAAAATTGGCGTTTTCTCGTCTTTGAGCTTCCTAAGTCATGAAATCTATGCAGGAGCCTACTCAATCACTTTTTATAGCTACTGTTTTACAGGCCTCCTTGGGCCATATACAGCGTTCCTCTCTCTGAGTTTCCGAATTCCTATTCAGACCCTTGTAGTCAATAGCCGAGATCATAATTCTAATTTTTGGTGATTTTAATATTCACATGAGAAGAGTCAACAGACCACTCCAAAAAGTCCTTTCGGAGCCAATTATCGAATCAGTGGGTTTTGTCCCAACATGGTCTCTGGACCTACTCCACTGCCACAGTCATACTCTGGACCTAGTTTGTTGTCCCCATGGAATTAAAATGTTGTAATTCTTAATGGTTTTTCCACATAATCCTGGAACTATCGGACACCCATTTTATTACGTTTGCAATGCAACAAATAATCTGCTTCAGACCCACCAAGGAGCATCAAAAGTCGTGCTATAAAATTCTCAGACAACACAAAAATTCCTTGATGCCCTTCACAGGACTCCTTCTGCCCATACCCAAGGACGTCAAGAGGACAAAAATCAGTTAACCACCTACTGAGGACTCCAATTTAACCTTGCGCCAATACCCTGATGCAGTTGCACCCGCCTAAAAAAACGGAAAAAACATTTGTTCATTAAGAAGAAACTAGCTCCCTGGTATACAGAAAAATACCCCGAGCTTTTGAAGCAAGCTTCCAGGAAATTGGGAACGGAAAATGGCGCCACAACCAAACTGGATAGTCTTCCGACTTAGCTTTGGAAAGACAGTACTCGTGCAGTTACGCCCGAAGGAGCCCTCACGTGCTTGCTCGTCATCCTACTTTTCCAAACTGTAATCGAAGGAAAATAAGAACAATCCAAAATTTCTTTTTGATACTGTTGCGAAACTAACTAAAAAGCAGCATTCCCCAAAGAGAGGATGGCTTTTTCACTTCAGCAGTAATAATCATGAACTTCTTTTGAGGAAAAGATCATGACATTAGAAACAAATACGGACTCCTTCTTTGAAATCTGCGTAATTCCTCCAGCGGCTTAGCTGTCCTGGATCCCTGCCATCAGCTTCTGCGAGGGCCCTGGGATCGGGAGAGACACTTAAGTGTTTAGTACTATATCTCTTGACACATGATGAATGAATAATCCATGGCCCTTTCATAAAACCTCAAGCTGCATACTGGATCCCTATTCCTACTAAACTGCTTTGAAAGGCACTGCTTTCCTGTGCTTGGCCCCTCCTATGTTGAACATAATAAACAGCTCCTCTATCCACCGGATGTGTGTACCAAAACTTCACTAAAAGGTGGCAGTGGATAAAGCCTCTCTTGAAAAAGCCAAACCTTGACCCGGAAATTATAAAAACTTATCGGCCTATATCGAATCTTCCCATTTTCCTCTCAAAATTTTTAGAAAAAAGCTGTTGCGCCAGCAACTCACTTGCCTTTCTGAAGAACAAATATGGTAAACGAAATGCTTCAGTCTGGTTTTAAGACCCCATCATAGCACTGGACTGCACTTGTGAAGGTGGGTTATGGTACCTTTTATATGGCGTCAGACCGAGGCTCTGCCATCTGTCCTCGTTGCTACTAGACCTTAGTGGCTGCCTTTGACACACATCGTTCACACCCACATTCTTTTGGGAAGAGACATGGAACCCAAATTGGTCTACACGGACAAGTTCTGGCCTGTTTAGATCTTACCTGTTCGGAAAGATATCAAGTTTGTCTTCCTGTGAATGGCTGTCCCTCTGACAAAATCCAAACTGTACAATTCGGTGTTTCCTCAAGTTCCGTTTTAGGACCGCTATTTGTTTTCACTTATATATTGTTACCTCTGGGATGTTATGTCGAAAACATAATGTTAACTTCATTCTGCTAATGGCGGATGACACACACAGCTGTACATTTTCAATGAACATGGTGAAGCCCCAAAATTGCCCTCGCTGAAGCCTGTGTTTCAGACATAAGGGAAGTGATGGCTGAAAACTTCTACTTTTAAACTCGGACAAAACAGGAGATGCTTGTTTTCTAAGGTCCCAGAACAAAGAGATCTCTGTTAATCTGACAATTCAATCTTGATGGTTGTAAAGTCGTCTCCAAATAAAACTGTGAAGGACCTCGGCGTTACTTCTTGACCCCTGATCTCTCTTTTGGAACGAACATATCAAGACTGTTTTCAAGGACAGCTTTTTTCCATCTACGTAACATTGCAAAAAATCGAAAATTTTCTGTTCCAAAAAAATGATGACAGAAAAATTAATCCATGCATTTGTTACTTCTAGGTTAGACTACTGCAATGCTCTACTTTCCGGCTACCCGGATAAAAGGCACTAAATAAACTTCAGTTTAGTTGCTAAATACGGCTGCCTAGGATATTCCTGACTAGAACCAAGAAATTTGGATCATCATTACTCCAGTGCTAGCTTCCTTAACACTGGCTCCTGTTTAAGGCAAGGGCTGATTTTCAAGGTTTTTAACTGTTTAACCTATAAAGCGGTTACATGATTGGCTTTGCTCCTACCTATCTTTTCCGCAGTTGGTCCCTGCCGTACATACCATATACGTACGGCTACCGGTCACAAGACGGCAGGCCTCCTAATTGTGTCCCTAGAATTTTCTAAGCAAACAGCGGGAGGGCCAGGGGCTTTCTCCTTATAGATTCTCCATTTTTATGGAACCAGTCTGCCTACACCATGTGAGAGAGACGCCATGACTCGGTCTCAACCTTTTAGTTTCTTTACTGAAGACTTATCTCTTCAGTAGGTCAATATGATTGAGTTGGTAGTCTGGCCCAGAGTGTGAAGTGAACGGAAAGGCTCTGGAGCCAACGAACCGCCCTTGCTGTTCTCGCCAGGCCCGGTTTCCCTCTCTCCACCTGGGGATTCCTCTGGCTCTAACCCTGTTACAGGGGCTTGAGTCACTGGCTTGCTGGTGCTCTTTCATGCCGTTCCCTAGGAGGGGTGGGCGTCAACTTTGAGTGGGTTGAGGTTACTGACGTGAATCATTCCTGTCCTGGGTTGGCGCCCCCCTTTGTTTGGTGCTGTGGTGGAGACCTTGGTGGGCTTATACTCGCCTTGTCTCAGGATTGTAAGTGTGGTGGTTGAGGTTTCCCTCTAGTGGTTGCGTTGGGGCTGTGCTTTTTGGCAAAAGTGGGGTGGGGTTAATCCTTCCTATTTTGGGCCCTTGTCCGGGGTTTCTTCGGGATGGGGCCACAGTGTCTCCTGACCGCTCCTGTCTCAGGCCTCCAGTATTGATGCTGCAGTTAGTTTGTGTCGGGGGGCTAAGGGTCCGTTGTTAACCTGGAGTACTCTTCTCTTCTTATCCAGTGGGTCTTCTGTGTGAATTTTAAGTTATGCTCTCTCTAAAATTCTTCTCGTTCTCTCTTTTCTCTGAAGAACCTGAGCCCTAGGACCAATACGTCAGGACTACCGGATATGATGACACCTTGCCTGTCCCCCAGTCCGCCTGGCTTTGCTGCTATTTCCAGTTTTCAGACTGTTCTGGCCTGTCGGTACGGATAACCCCTACCTGTCCCAGACCTGCTGTTTTCATACTCTTAATGATCGGCTATGAAGCCAACTGAGAATTCTATTTCCTTGATTTATTAATTTGACCATGCCTTGTCATTTATGAACATTTTGAAAATCTTGGCTCTCTTCTAATTTCCTCTTCTCTTCTTTCTTTCTCTCGGAGGCCTGAGCCCTAGGACCATACGTCGGGACTACCGGCCGTGGTGACTCCTTGCTGTCCCCAGTCCGCCTGGCCTTGCTGCTCATTCCCAGTTTCAAACTTTCTGTCGCCTTGCGTATGGAACCCCCTACCCTGCCCAGGACTCTGCTGTTTTCCAACTCTTACATGATCGGCCTATGAAAAGCAACAGATTTATTCCGATTATTATTTTGACGACCATGCTTGTCATTATGGGAAATTTTGGAAAATCTTGGCTCTCTCTTTTTCTTTCTCCTTCTCTCTTTTCTTTTCTCTCGGAGGCCTGGGCCCTTAGGACCATGCGTCGGGACTGCCGCCCGTGGTGGAACTCCTTGCCTGTCCCCCCAGTCCGCCTGGCCTTGCTGCTATTCCCAGTTTCAGCTGTTCTGCCTCTGCGGTTTTATGAACCGCCCACCTGTCCCAGACCTTGTTGTTTTTCAAAACTCTTGATGAATCTGCTATGAAAAGCCAACTGAAAAATATTCATGATTATTATTTGACCATGCTTGGTTCACTTAATGAACATTTTTGAAACATCTTGCATAGTGTCTGTTTATAATCTCCACCCAGGCACAGCCAGAAAGGGACTGGCACAACCTCATAGCCTGGTTCCTCTCTAGGTTTCTTCCTCTAGGTTTTGTTGGCCCTTTCTAGGGAGTTTTTTTTCCCTAACCACCGTGCCTTCTACAACCTGCATTACAACCGCTGTTTGGGGTTTTAGGCTGGGTGGTTCTGTACAAGCACTTTCGAGATATAGCTGATGTACGAAGGGCTATATAAAATAAATTGATTTGATTGATTGAAGTCAGGCTAGATCTTACTCTCATTATATACAAAAGACCAGCTAGATCTTACTGTCTCTATTTATTATAGACAGACCAGCTAATCTATGTCTCTATATATTTATCAGACCAGCTAGATCTACTGTCTCATTATATTATGGCAGACCAGCTAACTACTTTCTCTATTATATATGACAGACCAGCTAGATCTATATCTTCTACTATATTATGACACCAGCTAGATCTTATGTCTCTATTTATATAGACAGACCAGCTAGAACTCTGTCTCTATTATATTATGACAGACCAGCTAGATCTACTGTCTCTATTATATTATGACAGACCAGCTAGATCTATGTTTCTTAATTTTATTATGACAGAACCAGCTAAATTTCCTGTCCTATTTTTATCATATACAGACCAGCTAATCTACTGTCTCATTATATTATGACAGACCAACAGATCTATTGTCTCATTATATTATGACAGACCAGCTAGATCTATATCTCTATTTATTATTACGCAGCCAGCTAGATCTACTGTCTCTATTATAAATAACAGACCAGAGATCTATGTCTCTATTATATACGAAGACCAGCTAGATCTATGTCTCTATTATATTATGACAGACCAGCTAATCTACTGTTTTTTTATTATATTACAACAGCAGCTAGATCTATGTCTCATTATATTATGACAGACAGCTAGATCTACTTCTCATTATTATTACAAAACCAGCTAGATTCTATGTCTCTATTTTATTAGACAGACCAGCTATATCTATGTCTCTATTATATTATCAGACCAGCTAGATCTAATGTCTCATTATTATTATGACAACCAGCTAATTCAATGTCTCTATTATTATGAAGACCAGCTAGATCTAATGTCTCTATATATCATGACACACAGCTAATCTAATGTCTCTTATTATAAGACAGACCAGCTAGATCTTGTCTCAATTATATTATGACAGACCAGCTAGATCTCTGTCTCATTATATTATGCAGACCAGCTACAATTCTCTTCTCATATTATGACAGACCAGCTAGATCTATGTCTCTATATATTATGCAGACCAGCTAATTATGTCTCTATTATATTGACAGACCAGCAGATCTATGTCTCTATATATTTGACAGACCAGCTAGATATACTTGTCTCTAATTTATTAGACAGACCAGCAGATCTATTCTCTATTATATATGACAGACCAGCATAATCTAAGTCTCTAATAAAATTATTATTGACCAGCTAGATCTTGTTCTATTATATTATGACAGACCAGCTAATCTATGTCTCTATATATTATGACAAGCAGCTAGATCTAATGTCTCTATTACATTATGACAGACCAGTCTGATCTACTGTCTTTATGATATTCAGACAGACAGCTAGATCTAGTCTCTTACTATATTATGACAGACCAGCTAGAAATATTACTTTCTCTAACTTATTTATGACAGACCAGCTAGACATATATCTATTATATTATGACAGACCAGCAGATCTATGTCTTACTTAATTATGACCGACCAGCTAGATCTAATTCTACTATTTTATGAACGACCAGCTAGATTTATATCTCTATTATATTATGAAAGACCAGCTATATCTATTCTCTATTACTTATGACAGACCAGCTAGATCTAATGTCTATTATATTATGGCAACAGCTAGATCTACTCCTCATTATATACAAGACAGACCAGCTAGATTCTATGTCTCTATTACTTAGACAGACCAGCTAATCTATGTCTCTATTATATTATTCAGACCAGCTAATCTACTGTCTCATTATATATGGCAGACCAGCTAATCTATGTCTCTATTATATTATGACAGACCAGCTAGATCTATGTCTCTATTACATTATGACACACAGCTAGATCTATGTCTCTATTATACTAGACAGACCAGCTAGATCTCTTGTCTCTATTAAATGACAGACCAGCTAGATCTTATGTCTCATTATATTATGGCAGACCAGCTAATCTACTGTCTCTATTATATTATGACAAGACCAGACTAGATCTTATGTCTCTTATTTATTATGACAGACCAACAGATCTAACTTCTCCATTTATTATGACAGACCAGCTAGATCTATATCTCTATTATATTAGCAGACCAGCTAGATCTAATGTCTCTATTATATTAGCAGACCAGCTAGATCTATGTCTCTATTTATATACGAAAGACCAGCTAGATTATATGTCTCTACATATAATGACAGACCAGCTTATCTATGTCTATTATATTATGACAGACAAGCTAGATCTAATGTTCTCATTATTATTTGACAGACCAGCTAATCTATGTCTATTAATTATGACAGACCACTAGATCTAACTTCTTAATTATACAGAAGACAGCTAGTCTACTGTCTCATTTATATTATGACAGACCAGCTAGATCTTACTGCTCTATATAATTATGACAGACCAGCTAGATCTATATGTCTCTATTATATTATGACAGACCAGCTAGATCTATTCTTATTTATTATATTAGACAGACCAGATATATCTTATTTGTCTCTATTATATTAGACAGACCAGCTAGATCTATGTCTCATTTATATTACGAGACCAGCTAGTTTATTCTCTATTATTATGACAGACCAGCTAGATCTAATGTCTCACTATATTATGACAGACAATAATCTATGTCTCTATTATATTTGACAGACCAGCTAGATATATGTCTCTCTATTATTATGACAGACCAGCTAGATCTAATTCTCTATTATATTATGACAGACCAGCTAGATTAATGTCTCTACTATTTTATGACAGACCAGCTAGATCTATGTCTCTATTATATTTGACAGACCAGCTAGATATATTGTCTACTATATTTATGACAGACCACTAATCTAATGTCTCTAATAAATTATTATTGACAGACGCTAGATCTAATGTCTCTATTTATATTATGACAGACCAGCTAGATCTAATGTCTCTATTATATTATGACAGACCAGCTAGATCTAATGTCTCTATTTATATTATGACAGACCAGCTAGATCAATTCTCTACTATATAATACAGACCAGCTAGATCTATATGTCTCTATTATATTAGACAGACCAGCTAGATCTAATTGTCTCTATTATTTATGACAGACCAGCTAGATCTAATGTCTCTATTATATTATGACAGACCAGCTAGATCTAATGTCTCTATTATTTATGACAGACCAGCTAGATCTACTGTCTCTATTATATTATGACAGACCAGCTAGATCTATGTCTCATTATATTATGACAGACAGCTAGATCTATCTCTCATTATATACAGACCACTATATTATGTCTCTATTATATTAGACAGACCAGCTATATCTAATGTCTCTATTATATTACAGACCAGCTAGATCTAATGTCTCTATTATATTATGAGCAGACCAGCTAATCTCAATGTCTCTATTATATTATGACAGACCAGCTAGATCTAATGTCTCTATTATATTATGACAGACCAGCTAATCTATGTCTCTATTATTATAGACAGACCAGCTAGATCTCTGTCTCTATTATATTATGACAGACCAGCTAGATCTAATGTCTCTATTACATATTATGACAGACCAGCTAGATCTAATGTCTCTATTATATTAGACAGACCAGCTAGATCTAATGTCTCTTACTATATTATGACAGACCAGCTAGATCTAATGTCTCTATTAATATTATGACAGACAGCTAGATCTATGTCTCTATTTATATTATGACAGACCAGCTAGATCTAATGCTCTATTATATTATGACAGACAGCTAATCTATGTCTCTATTATTATTAGACAGACCAGCTAGATCTTATATCTCTACTATATAATGACGACCAGCTAGATCTAATGTCTCTATTATTATGACAGACCAGCTAGATCTTGTCTCTATTATATTATGACAGACCAGCTAGATCTAATGTCTCTATTATATTATGACAAGACCAGCTAGATCTAATGTCTCTATTATTTTATGACAGACCAGCTAGATCTAATGTCTCTATTAATTATGACAGACCAGCTAGATCTAATGTTCTATTATATTTATAATCAGACCAGCTAGATCTAATCTCTATTATTATACAGACCAGCTAGATCTTATGTCTCTATTATTATGACAGACCAGCTAGATCTAATGTCTCTATTATATGTACAGACCAGCTAGATCTAATGTCTCTATTATATATGACAGACCAGCTAGATCTAATGTCTCTATTATATTATGACAGACCAGCTAGATCTAATGTCTCTATTATATTATGACAGACACAGCTAATCTACATTAATGTCTCTATTATATAGACAGACCAGCTAGATCTTGTCTCTATTATTATTATGACAGACCAGCTAGATCTAATGTCTCTATTATTATTATGGCAGACCAGCTAGATCTAATGTCTCTATTATATTATGACAGACCAGCTAGATCTATGTCTCATTATATATTATGACAGACCAGCTAATCTATGTCTCTTATTATATTAGCAGACCAGCTAGATCTAATGTCTCTATTATATTTGACAGACCAGCTAGATCTAATGTCTCTATTAATTTTATGACAGACCAGCTAGATCTATTTCTCTATTATATTATGACAGACCAGCTAATCTAAGTCTCTAATAATTATAGACCAGCTAGATCATCTGTATTATATATTATGACAGACCAGCTAATCTAATGTCTCTATATATTATGCAGACCAGCTAGATCTAATGTCCTCTACTATTTTATGACAGACCAGCTAGATCTATGTTCTCTTATTATATTATGACGACAGTATGACTACTGTCTTTATATATTACAACAGACAGCTAGAATCTATGTCTCTATATATTATGACAGACCAGCTAGATAATGTCTTTTCTACTATTTATGACAGACCAGCTAGAACTATGTCTCTATTATATTATGACAGACCAGCTAGATCTATGTCTTATATTATGACGACCAGCTAGATCTATTATTTCACTTATTTATGACAGACCAGCTAGATCTATTTCCTATTATATATATGACAAGACCAGCTAATCTAACTCTCTCTATTATATTATGACAGACCAGCTAGATCTAATGTCTCTATTATATTATGACAGACCAGCTAGATCTACTCTATTATATACAAAAGACAGCTAGATCTAATGTCTCTATTTAATTATGACAGACCAGCTAGATCTAATGTCTCTATATATTATGACAGACCAGCTAGATCTAATGTCTCTATTATATAGACAGACCAGCTAGATCTACTGTCTCATTATATAATGACAGACCAGCTAGATCTATGTCTCATTAATTATGACAGACCAGCTAATCTTGTCTCTATTATATTATGACAGACCAGCTAGATCTATGTCTCTATTATATTATGACAGACCAGCTAGATCTATGTCTCTATTATATTATAGCAGACAGCTAGATCTATGTCTCTATTATATAAAAGACCAGCTAGATTTATGTCTCTATTACATTATGACAGACCAGCTAGATCTTATGTCTCTATTATATTATGACAGACAGCTAGATCTATTCTCTATTATATATGACAGACCAGCTAATCTAATGTCTTATTATATTAGACAGACACTAGATCTATGTCTCATTAATTATGACAGACCATCTGATCTCTATGTCTCTATTACATAGAAAGACCAGCTAGATTTATTGTCTCTATTATATTATGACAGACCACTACATTAATCTCTATATATATTATGACAGACCGCTAGATCTACTGTCTCATTTATATTATGACAAGACCAGCTAATCTTACTGTCCTCAATTATATTATGACAGACCAGCTAGATCTAGCAGTCTATCATAATATATTAAGACTGTATATGTAGATGGTCTGTCATAATATACTAGAGAAAAGTAATCTAGCTGGTCTTTCGTGTGTAATTAAGATAGTAGATCGAGATGGTCTGTCTAATATATTGAGAAAGTAGATCTTGTTGGTCTGTCTAATATATATTAGACAGTAGATGTAGCTGGTCTGTCAAAATATATAAGATAATAGATCGAAGCTTTTCTTGTCATAATATAATTAAGAAGTATGATATAGCTGGGTCTGTCATAATATACTAGAGACAGTAAATCTAGCTGGTCTTTCGTAGATAATAGAGACAGTAGATCTTGCTTGGTCTGCGTTAATATAATTGGACAAGTAGATCTAAGCTGGTCTGCCATATATAAGTGAGACAGTTAGATCTAGCTGGTCTGTCATAATAATAGAGGACAGCAGATGTAGCTTGTCTGCCATAATATAATTGAGACAGTAGATCTAGCTGGTCTGTCATTATATAATTGAGACATCAGATCTAGCTGGTCTGTCGTAGTATAATAGAGACAGTAGATCTAGCTTGTGTGTCATAATATAGTAGAGACAGTAGATCTAGCTGGTCTGCATAATTATATTGAGACAGTAGATCTAGCTGTCGTTTAGTATAATTGAGGAGTAGATCTAGCTGGATATGCATAATTATATAATAGAGACAGTTAGATCTAGCTGGTCTGTCATAATATAATAGAGAGAGTTAGATATAGCTGGTCTTTCATATATAATAGAGAAATAAATCTAGCTTGGTCGTCATAAATAGTAGAAATAATAGATCTAGCTGCTGGTCATTAAAATAGTATAGACAGTAGATCTTGCTGGTCTGTCATAATTATAATAGATTATAGTTCTAGCTGGTCTGTCATAAAATATAGAGAAAGTAATTTCTTGCTGGTCTGTCATAATATATAGAGACAGTAGATCTTGCTGTCTGTTGTAATATCATAAAGACAGTAGATGCAACTGGTCTGTCATAATATAATAGAGATTAATAGATATTAGCTGTCTGTCATAAAAATAGTAGAGACATTAGATCTAGCTGTCTGTCATAATTAAGTAAGAGGACAGTAGATCATAGCTGGGTCTTTCATAATATTAATTAAATAAGCAGATCTAGCTGGTCATATATTATAGAGATGTAATGTAGATCTAGCTGGTCGTTTATAATTATAATAGAGATAATAGATCAGCTGGTCTGTCATAAAATTAATAGAGACATTATATCTAGCTGGTCTGTCATAATTAATAGAGACAGTAGATCTATGCTGGTCTGTCTATATAATAGAGACATAGATGATAGCTGGGTCATCATAATATATATGAGACATGTAGATCTAGCTGTCTGATCATAATATAATAGAGACAGTTATCTAGCTGGTCTGTCATATATAATTGAGACAGTAGATCTAGCTGGTCTGTGCATTATATATAATATGAACAGAGATCTAGCTGGTCTGTCCTAAGTATAATAGAACATGTAGATCTAGCTGTGTCTGTCATAATGATAGAGAGCAGTAGATCTAGCTGGTCTTCATAATATAATAGAGACATAGATTGTAGCTGGTCTGCATAATATAATAGAGACATAGATCTAGCTGGTCTGCAGAAATATAATAGAGACAATAGATATTAGCTGGTCTGTCTAATATAATAGAGACAGCTAATCTAGTGGTCTGTAGTATAATTGAGACATTAGATCTAGCTGTCTGAGTATAATATAATATGAGACAGTAGATCTAGCTGGTCTGTCATAATATAATAGAGACATTAGATCTTAGCTGGTCTGTCATAATAATAATGAGACAGTAGATCTAGCTGGTCTGATAATATAATAGAGACATAGATCTAGCTGGTCTGTCATAAAGTAATAGAGACAGAATCTAGCTGGTCTGTCTATATAATAGAGACATAGATCTAGCTGGGTTGTCATTATATATAGTAGAGATAGTAGAATTCTAGCTGGTCTGTCATAATATAATAGAGACATAGATCTAGCTGTCTGTCATAATATAATAAATACATAGATCTAGCTGGTCTGTCATAATAATAAATGAGAAGTAGATCTAGCGTTCATAATTAATAGAGACATTAGATTAGTGGTCTGTCATATATAATAGAGACAGTAGATCTAGCTGGTCTGTCATAATATAATAGAGACATTGATCTAGCTGGTCTTCATAATATTAATAGAGACATTAGATCTAGCTGGTCTGTCATAATATAATTGAGACATAGATCTAGCTGGTCTGTCATAAGTATAATAGAGACAGTAGATATAGCTTGACTGTGTTCATATATATATAGAGACATTAGATCTAGCTGGTCTTCATAATATAATAGAGACATTGATCTTAGCTGGTCTGTCATAATGTATAAATGAGACATTAGATCTAGCTGGTCTGATAATATAATAGAGACAATAGATTAGCTGGTCTGTCTTATATAATAGAGAAGTAATCTAGTGGTCTTTTGTATATAATGAGAATTAGATCTTAGCTGTCTGATATAATATAATTAGAGACAGTAGATCTAGCTGGTCTGTCATATATAATAGAAATAGATCTAGCTTGGTCTGTCATAAAATATTGAGACATAGATCTAGCTGGTCTTGCCATAATATAAAGTAGAGACAGTAGATCTCTAGCGGTCTGTCATTAATAGTAATAGAGACAGCAGATTAGATCTAGCTGGTCTGTCGTAGTATAATAGAGACAGTAGATCTAGCTTGTGTGTCATTATATAGTAGAGATAGTAGATCTAGCTGGTCTGTCATAATATAATAGAGACAGTAGATATAGCTGCTCTGTCATAATATAATAAATACAGTAGATCTAGCTAGTCTGTCATAATATAAATGAGACAGTAGATCTAGCAGTTCAATAATAATTTATTAGAGACTGTAGATGTAGATGGTCTGTCATAATATAGTAGACACAGTATATCTAGCTGGTCCGTCGAAAAATAGTAGAGACAGTAGATCTAGCTGGTCCATCATAAAATAGTAGAGACAGTTGATCTTGCTGGTCTGTCATAATATAATAGAGATAATATATCTAGCTGGTCTGTCATAAAATAGGAGAGACAGTATATCTAGCTGGTCTGTCAGAATATAGGAGAGACAGTAGATATATTTGATCTGTCATAATATAGTTGAGACAGTAGATCTAGCTGGTCTGTCATAAAATAATAGAGAGAGTAAAACTAGCTGGTCTTTCGTAATATAAATGAGACAGTAGATCTAGCTGGTCTGTCGTAATATAATAGAGACAATAGATATATCTGGTCTGTCGTAATATAATAAATAAAATAGATGTAGCTGGTCTGACATAATATAATAGAAATAATAGATCTAGCTGGTCTGTCATAATTTACTAGAGGCAGTAGATCTACCATGTCTGTCATAATATAAATGAGACAGTAGATCTAGCTAGTCTTTCGTGGTATAATTAAGATAGTAGATCTAGATGGTCTGTCATAATATAATATAGACAGTAGATGTAGCTGGTCTGTCAAAATATAATAGAGATAATAGATCGAGCTTTTCTGTCATAATATAATTAAGACAGTAGATATAGCTGGTCTGTCATTATATGCTAGAGACAGTAAATCTAGCTGGTCTTTCGTAGTATAATAGAGACAGTAGATCTTGCTGGTCTGCCGTAATATAATAGAGACATTAGATCTAGCTGGTCTGCCGTAATATAATAGAGATAATAGATCTAGCTGGTCTGTCATAATATAATTGAGAAAGTAGATCTTGTTGGTCTGTCATAATATAATTGAGACAGTAGATCTAGTTGGTCTGTCATAATATAATAGAGACAGCAGATGTAGCTTGTCTGCCATAATATAATTGAGACAGTAGATCTAGCTGGTCTGTCATTATATAATTGAGACAGCAGATCTAGCTGGTCTGTCGTAGTATAATAGAGACAGTAGATCTAGCTTGTGTGTCATAATGTAGTAGAGACAGTAGATCTAGCTGGTCTGTCATAATATAATAGAGACAGTAGATGTAGCTGGTCTGCCATAATATAATTGAGACAGTAGATATAGCTGGTCTGAGATAATATAATAGAGACAATAGATATAGCTGGTCTGTCGTAAGATAATAGAGACAGTAAATCTAGCTGGTCTTTTGTAGTATAATTGAGGGAGTAGATCTAGCTGATATGCCATAATATAATTCAGACAGTAGATCTAGCTGGTCTGTCATAAGATAATAGAGAGAGTAGATATAGCTGGTCTTTCATGATATAATAGAGATAATAAATCTAGCTGGTCAGTCATAAAATAGTAGAAATAATAGATCTAGCTGGTCGGTCATAAAATAGTATAGACAGTAGATCTTGCTGGTCTGTCATAATATAATAGATATAAGTTCTAGCTGGTCTGTCATAAAATAGTAGAGAAAGTATATTTCTTGCTGGTCTGTCATAATCTCCCGCTGTTTGCTTAGAAATTCTAGGGACAATTAGGAGGCCTGCGTCTTGTGACCGTAGCGTACGTATTGGTATGTACGGCAGGACCAACTCGGAAAGATAGGTAGGAGCAAGCCATGTAACGCTTTATAGGTTAACAGTAAAAACTTTGAAATCAGCCCTTGCCTTAACAGGAAGCCAGTGTAGGGAAGCTAGCACTGGAGTAATATGATCAAATTTCTTGGTTCTAGTCAGGATTCTAGCAGCCGTATTTAGCACTAACTGAAGTTTATTTAGTGCTTTATCCGGGTAGCCGGAAAGTAGAGCATTGCAGTAGTCTAACCTAGAAGTAACAAATGCATGGATTAATTTTTCTGCATCATTTTTGGACAGAAATTTTCTGATTTTTGCAATGTTACGTAGATGGAAAAAGCTGTCCTTGAAAAGTCTTGATATGTTCGTCAAAAGAGAGATCAGGGTCAAGAGTAACGCCGAGGTCCTTCACAGTTTTATTTGAGACGACTTTACACCATCAAGATGAATTGTCAGATTTAACAGAAGATCTCTTTGTTTCTTGGGACCTAGAAAGCATCTCTGTTTTGTCCGAGTTTAAAAGTAGAAAGTTTTCAGCCATCCACTTCCTTATGTCTGAAACACAGGCTTCTAGCGAGGGCAATTTTGGGGCTTCACCATGTTTAATTGAAATGTACAGCTGTGTGTCATCCGCATAGCAGTGAAAGTTAACATTATGTTTTCGAATAACATCCCCAAGAGGTAAAATATATAGTGAAAACAATAGCGGTCCTAAAACGGAACTTGAGGAAACACCGAAATGTACAGTTGATTTGTCAGAGGACAGACCATTCACAGAGACAAACTGATATCTTTCCGACAGGTAAGATCTAAACCAGGCCAGAACTTGTCCGTGTAGACCAATTTGGGTTTCCAGTCTCTCCAAAGAATGTGGTGATCGATGGTGTCAAAGGCAGCACTAAGGTCTAGTAGCACGAGGACAGATGCAGAGCCTCGGTCTGACGCCAATTAAAAGGTCATTTACCACCTTCACAAGTGCAGTCTCAGTGCTATGATGGGGTCTAAAACCAGACTGAAGCATTTCGTATACATTATTTGTCTTCAGAAAGGGCAGTGAGTTGCTGCGCAACAGCTTTTTCAAAAATCTTTGAGAGGAATGGAAGATTCGATATAGGCCGATAGTTTTTTATATTTTCCGGGTCAAGGTTTGGCTTTTTCAAGAGAGGCTTTATCACTGCACTTTTAGTGAGTTTGGTACACATCCGGTGGATAGAGAGCTGTTTATTATGTTCAACATAGGAGGGCCAAGCACAGGAAGCAGCTCCTTCAGCAGTTTAGTAGGAATAGGATCCAGTATGCAGCTTGAAGGTTTAGAGGCCATGATTATTTTCATCATTGTGTCAAGAGATATAGTACTAAAACACTTAAGTGTCTCTCCCGATCCCAGGCCCTCGCAGAGCTGTGCAGATCCAGGACAGCTAAGCCCTGGAGGAATACGCAGATTCAAAGAGGAGTCCGTAATTTGCTTTCTAATGGTCATGATCTTTTCCTCAAAGAAGTTCATGAATTTATTACTGCTGAAGTGAAAGCCATCCTCTCTTGGGGAATGCTGCTTTTTAGTTAGTTTCGCAACAGTATCAAAAAGAAATTTTGGATTGTTCTTATTTTCCTCGATTAAGTTGGAAAAGTAGGATGAGCGAGCAGCAGTGAGGGCTCTTCGGTACGGCACGGTACTGTCTTTCCAAGCTAGTCGAAGACTTCCAGTTTGGTGTGGCGCCATTTCCGTTCCAATTTCCTGGAAGCTTGCTTCAAAGCTCGGGTATTTTCTGTATACCAGGGAGCTAGTTTCTTATGACAAATGTTTTTCGTTTTTAGGGGTGCAACTGCATCTAGGGTATTGCGCAAGGTTAAATTGAGTTCCTCAGTTAGGTGGTTAACTGATTTTTGTCCTCTGACGTCCTTGGTAGGCAGAAGGAGTCTGGAAGGGCATCAAGGAATTTTTGTGTTGTCTGAGAATTTATAGCACGACTTTTGATGCTCCTTGGTTGGGGTCTGAGCAGATTATTTGTTGCGTTTGCAAACGTAATAAATGGTGGTCCGATAGTCCAGGATTATGTGGAAAAACATTAAGATCTACACACTTTATTCCATGGGACAAAACTAGGTCCAGAGTATGACTGTGGCAGTGAGTAGGTCCAGAGACATGTTGGACAAAACCCACTGAGTCGATAATGGCTCCGAAAGACTTTTGGAGTGGGTCTGTGGACTTCTCCATGTGAATATTAAAATCACCAAAAATTAGAATATGATCTGCTATGACTACAAGGTCTGATAGGAATTCAGGAAACTCAGAGAGGAACGCTGTATATGGCCCAGGAGGCCTGTAAACAGTAGCTATAAAAAGTGATTGAGTAGGCTGCATAGATTTCATGACTAGAAGCTCAAAAGACGAAAACGCCATTTTTTTTTTTGTAAATTGAAATTTGCTATCGTAAAGTTAGCAACACCTCCGCCTTTGCGGGATGCACGGGGGATATGGTCACTAGTGTAACCAGGAGGTGAGGCCTCATTTAACACAGTAAATTCATCAGGCTTAAGCCATGTTTCAGTCAGGCCAATCACATCAAGATTATGATCAGTGATTAGTTCTTGACTATGACTGCCTTTGAAGTGAGGGATCTAACATTAAGTAACCTATTTTGAGATGTGAGGTATCAGATCTCTTTCAATGATGGCAGGAATGGAGGAGGTCTTTATCCTAATAAGATTGCTAAGGCGAACACCGCATGTTTAGTTTTGCCCAACCTAGGTCGAGGCACAGACACAGTCTCAATGGGTATGGCTGAGCTGACTACACTGACTGTGCTATTGGCAGACTCCACTAAGCTGGCAGGTTGGCTAACAGCCTGCTGCCTGGCCTGCACCCTATTTCATTGTGGGGCTAGAGGAGTTAGAGCCGTTATGTTGTAGATAAGATGAGAGCACCCCTCCAGCTAGGATGGAGTCCGTCACTCCTCAGCAGGTCAGGCTTGGTCCGTTTGTGGGTGAGTCCCGAAAGAGGGCCAATTATCTACAAATTCTAATTTTTGGGAGGGGCAGAAAAACAGTTTTCAACCAGCGATTGAGTGCTGAGACTCTGCTGTAGAGCTCGTCACTCCCCCTAACTGGGAGGGGGCCAGAGACAATTACTCGATGCCGACACATCTTTCTAGCTGATTTACACGCTGAAGCTATGTTGCACTTGGTGACCTCTGACTGTTTCATCCTAACATCGTTGGTGCCGACGTGGATAACAATATCTCTATACTCTCTACACTCGCCAGATTTAGCTTTAGCCAGCACCATCTTTAGATTAGCCTTAACGTCGGTAGCCCTGCCCCCTGGTAAACAGTGTATGATCGCTGGGTGATTCGCTTTAAGTCTAATACTGCGGGTAATGGAGTCGCCAATGACTAGGGTTTTCAATTTGTCAGAGCTAATGGTGGGAGCCTTCGGCGTCTCAGACCCCGTAACGGGAGGAGTAGAGACAAGAGAAGACTCAGACTCAGACTCCGACTCGCTACATAATGGGGAGAACCGGTTGAAAGTTTCTGTCGGCTGAATGAGCGACACCGGTTGAGCATTCCAACAGCATTTCCCTCCAGAAGCCATGAGAAAGTTGTCGGCTGCGGGGACTGTGCGGGGGGTTTATACTACTATCTGTACTTACTGGTGGCACAGACGCTGTTTCTTCCTTTCCTACACTGAAATTACCCTTGCCTAACGATTGCGTCTGAAGCTGGGCTTGTAGCACAGCTATTCTGCCGTAAGGCGATCGTTCTCCTGTATATTATGGTACAGCGACTGCAATTAGAAGACATCATGTTAATGTTACTACTTAGCTTCGGCTGTTGAAGGTGTTGACGAACCATGTCCAGATAAAGCGTCCGGAGTGAAAAAGTTGAATGAGGGAAAAAAGTTGCGATGGAAAAAAACTAAAAATATAAACGGTAATTAAAAACAAAACAAAAAACGTAAAGTTGTCAGCTAGCAAAGTAAAGTTGGCAGCAAAGCAACAGCAACAAAACGCACAGCAACACGTCTGCAGATTCAACAATGCAATTGTTG